>NC_056737.1:1696188854-1696331354 GCF_019279795.1 Protopterus annectens | reverse complement strand
ACAGTGATGATGTAGGCAGCAATGAATGGAAAGCAGATATTTCCAATGAATATTTATTAATGTGTATAAGCTATGCTGTTCACTAAAGTAAGGACATTAAATGATGTTAATCACATTCTAGGCAGGTGAATGCATAAAAATTAGTGAATCACACATGCTGCTTCTACAGCAGGTCTCTGTAAAGTATGCATACACCCTACATTCTCTTTTTCCATAATACTCTAGACCATTGGTGTTCACACTTGGGAATTTAAACTGAGATAATGCTAGGGGCTGCTGCAGGTTTGCTGCAGCTGTATATACTAGACGCTGTAGTCACTACTGCTAGTACTGCTGACAATAGGCCTAGGCTGAGAAGGATAAGGGTGCTCAGGTCCAGGATAACCTTCCAGGAGCTACATGAGCTGGATATTGTAGAGCACTACAGGGTGGACAGGGACATATTACAAGAACTCACTGAGCTCTGCTGCCATCAGCTCAAAGCCAGAACCAACAGAGGGGAACCCATCCCAGTGGAAGTAAAGGTATGTGTAGCCCTTAGGATAGTTGTTACTGGTACTTTTCAAAGACCAACTGGGGACATGATACTGGTGTTGCAGGCATCTGCGTCCAGGATACTCCACCAGTTTTTGGATAGTATGTTACCACATGCCAGTGAGCACATTTATTTTTCACTCTCCCCTGTGGTGGGGACCAGCAATATGTAACAGCTCTACCATGTAGCATACTACCCTGAGGTATTGGGTGCCATAGATTGCACCCATGTACACATCAAGGCTCCACCTGGTGTGCAGGGTAGAATTTATGTTAACCGCAAGGGGTACCACTCCATCAACTGCCAGGTCATGTGAAATGCCCAGGGGATTATCCTGAATATGTGTTCTGGCAGCCCTGGGAGTTATCACGACTCCCTTATCTGGCACACATCACAGCTGTACCAGATCTTTGCTGGGGGGACATCCCACGAGGCCTTTACTGGGGAATACTGGCTACACCCTGGAACTGTAGATGATGACACCTATCAGAAATGCACACACACCCACAGATGAATGCCATAATGAGGCACACGCACAAACTAGGAACATCATAGAGCATGTATTTGGGCTGCTGAAGTTACAGTTCCGGTGCCTCAATATATCTGGTGGAGCCCTGCCGTATTCTCTAGCCACATGTTCACATATATTCACAGTATGTGCTATGTTACACAATATGATCCTGCAGAAACAGCTGCAGCAGGATTAGCAAAGGGACGGGATACACAGCCCCCCACTGGTGCCTAGGTCAACACAGCCACAGTCACAGGAAGAGTCAGAGGAGGTACCCCCTGTTGATGTCCCTGTAGGGAGATGTAGGCATGCTCAGTACACCTTGGCATTGGCTAAGAGGCAATGGATAGTACATTCACTGAAAATCTAGGGACCCACAGACACCTTACTCCTACTCACATACAGACATTAAAAATTATGGCAGGCAACCCACGCATCCTGTAACTACTCATGTATTGGCTATGTACTCCTTGCACCAGACAGAGTCAGCCCTGAACTACGGTTGTGTCAGCTGCTGCATTTGCAAGGTAAGTTCATAACCTTCACAGTACTCATAAGGATTATTATGATATGGCATTGTATGTATGGATCTGGTACATCATGCAAGTAAATATAATGGGCTACTTGGACAGAAATTACATCCACAGGAGAGTACAGATACCCATCCCACTACCTTGTTTCCATGAGTATTCACTAGGCCTGATTCATGGAATACAACTGCAGTCTTACTGCAGCAGATTACTGGTACATCTGGCAAGGGAAATCTTAGACAGTGGGGTGACATGATAGTCAGGCTACTTGGTATCCCAGTAGAACATGTGGTGGTGTTCCACCATCCCCAACACAGCAGTGTTTCCTTGTAACTGCTGTAAAAGAAACTTATCAGTGGTATATCAGTATGTCAGGCAGTCTGAGGACAGTAACATAGAAATTGATCATACATTCCATATCTTACTTAGCGCAGGAATGACAGTATACATATTTATGTAGTTCATTATGTGATGAATGATGCCTGTATGTCAAACAGCTTGTGTGGCTCAAAGAGCTAGGGTGATTAACTTGTGTGGTGGCATTCATGGTTCTACTCTAGACATAGCCATTTATTTTGGATGTCAGTCATTATTACTGTTTGTGCTACAGACTGGCAGCATATGTGTGGTGTAATATTCCTAACCTTGGTGACATATTAAGTACATCACACAACTGACAAATGTTATAGGCGAGTTCAGTGACGTGCAGCAGTATGGAAACAGGACAGATGTCATTTTGTGTGACACACAAATCCTGGATTGAGGTACAGGAAGGCGTGGGCTGGAATCAGTTTATAACTAGCCCCACTGGGCATGCTCATACACTTAATTAAGCAGAACACAATTATGTTGCTCCCCACTCAAAATTACTTGTCATATATAGATATGTCTACAGCTGCTTACATATATGTATACATATCTGTCTGTCAGTATTACAGTCTCCCTATGCACACATATATATATATATATATATATATATATATATATATATATATATATATATATATATATATATATATATATATATATATATCTAGGAGCACTTTATAATCTCAAAATTCTGAAATACAGAATTTCAGAATCCTAAGATCATAAAGCAGAAAGCTGTACATACCAAAACCCCAGAAGTGCGAATTTCAAAATCCCGACATTCAGAGATGTTGAAGTAGTGCTTCTGGTGTCGTGGTGTTTGAATGGAAGTTCAGGAAAGTATATATGTTTAAGGGTGTTGGTTAGGGGCTTTAGTGTGTGCCAGTGTGTGTTGTGAATGTGATGTGTGTGCACAAGGGGAATAAAAGTGTGTGGTGGTGTTTTTGTGTGTTTGTCTGTGTAGTGCGACTCTAGAGTTAGTATATTTAAGTAGGGGGGATGTGTGGGGTGCAGCCCGCCACATAGGGGGGTGCAAGGCGGCTTACCCCCTGCTTGTATGTATTGTAGGTTTGTGTGTTTCTGTGTGGGGGAAGGTGTGAGTTTGTGTATGTGTGTGGTGTCTGGTTAGTGCAGGATTTGTGATTTCAAAATTCGTGCTTTTGGGATTTCAGTATTTGGATCTTTTGGCTTTATGGTCTTGAAATTCTGAGATTCGGTATTTCAGGATTTCGGGATTATAAAGTGAATATATATATATATATATATATATATATATATATATATATATATATACATACACACATATATGTACTCTATATGTAAATCTATATACACACATATATATTTATGGAGATATACATCTCTGTCTCTCGTTGTACATCTACATAACATATACATATATGATATACACACACACACACACACACACACACACACACACACACACACACACACACACACACACACACACACACACACACACACACACACACACATCTCCCTGTATATGTATGCCCCTGTTATCTACAGATATATGCTTATATGTCTGTATCATTCTACATACCCTGATACTGGTGACTGAAGCTGCAGTATGGCACATATATAATGTTTCTCAAAGGACCAAATGTAAGGGATCAACAACAGGTAATACACTGCCCTATGGCCCCCTGCACCTGCTGGGTGTCACAACACATAAACCAACAGGTTAATGGGTGGTATATGTCATGATGTGTACACACGCATTGAGAGGGCACATTGTTTTTGCTCACAGGCTTGCCCATCCAAATACAAACAGCCACATATGGCCAAAATAGCTACTGTAGACACATAACTAGGATGACAAACAGTTTTCTGACTGCAAGGTTACTAGATGCAGAGAACAGATGAGAAGCAATGTCACTCTGCAGCCCAAACACGCTGTTCAACACAAGCCTAGTTTATGAACTCCACAAGTATTCACCTGCAGTCATATATGAAATAGACTTAAGCTGTGGCGCATGTTGTAAATACTGCACTCTGCACTGTGTAAGACTAGTTAGGTAGGGGTTAATCTCATTCCAGCCCACTTGGTGTGTGTATGTGTGTGCATCTCCATGCATAACAAATGTGAATCCCACATTCATTTCCTAATGTCAGTGGGCTTGCACTTTTTGACCCTTGCAGGTGTTGCTAGCCTCCAAGCCCCTCTCTTCCACAAGGCCTGCCAATGGCATGTACCTTAACAGTACCAACTGCCATTGCAATATCGGACTTAAGCCATGGTACTTGCTATAAATACTGTGATCTGCAGTGTATAAGACTAGATAGGTAGGGGTTCTGATCTCACTCCAGCCCACTTGGTGTGTGTGTGTGTGTGTGTGTGTGTGTGTGTGTGTGTGTGTGTGTGTGTGTGTGTGTGTGTCCATGCATAACAAATATGAATCCCACATTGATTTCCAAATGTCAATCAGCCTGCACTTTTTGGCCCTTGCAAGTGCTGCCGGTCTCCCAGCCCCTCTCTTCCACAAGGCCTGCAGATGTCATGTACCTTAACAGTACCAACTGTCAATGTAATGTCAGACTTAAGCAGTGGCACATAATATAAATACTGAAAGCTGTAGTGTGTAAAACTAAATAGGTAGGGGTTCTAATCATACTCAAGCCCAGTGTGTGTGTGCGTGTGTGTGTCTGTGGTGTGTGTATGCAACTTTCTTCCAAATAAATTTGATCACCACACTGACTTAGAAAGAGGTGGGGCTTTGCAGTATTTTGGCTGTCACAGATGACGTGCGCCTCCAAAGTTCTGACCAGAACAATGCTGCTGATGTCATCTACCATAACATTACTTAAAGAGATAGGAATAGCACACTTGGGTTTAGTGTGTGTGTTAAGTACTGTGATCTCTAGTGTATACCATTTTATAGGCAGGAGTTCTAATCTAATTACAGCCAATTTGTACTTGTATGCTGTGCAGCTTTCTGTACATATGAATTGATAGTGGTACTAATCTTACTGTAGCCAAGTGTATGTGTGTGTGTGTGTGTGTGTGTGTGTGTGTGTGTGTGTGTGTGTGTGTGTGTGTGTGTGTATGTGTGTGTGTGTAGGTGTTAGAGCATTTTACATCAGAGTATGGGATCATGGGATCATTGTACATTAGTAGCCTAATGGGCCTAGGTAGACAAAATCCTAGTCACGTTCTTAACCTTATTTACACGATCAGCACATGTTGCCCTTGTCCACAAGGGACATGCACAGAAGCTCTGTGATGATATGACAGTCATCCAGGCAATATTACAGATGGCATCTAAGGAGGGACAATGAGTAGCACAGTTTGCCATTAGTTGGAGGTGGGTTTCAACAATTTGTGAAAGTGTGATACACAGATCTCCCTCACCAGCACATATTATTAACATCACATACCAAGTAATGCCCTTACAATGGGTAATGCATGTACCATTTCACTTACAGATATGCAGCATTTGCAATACAGCAGGGTTAGACATTACCCTGTATGCAAAGCAGAGATCACTTATGAGTTGTTTATATGACACAAGCTGCAATGACAGCTATTGCACACGATCCCCATAGGACAGATACTAGGGATTTGAAGTTCCTACGTAGGAAACTTTGTGTTGTGTGCAGTTGCCACTGGTGCTTGCAAAGGTGCATGAGAAAATAGCCATTGCATTGAACTAATGTCATGCTGAGAGGAGACTACACTGAGATTATAACTACATCATTATTGGGTGACTCCACCCCCACTAATAACATGAGCATGATACACTACCCTTCTTACCCCTGTGGAGACATGGTGATCTAATTTAATGTAGATGTATACCTGTGTGGCCAGGCTTGTTTGCCCAGGTCTAGCTCCCCATGTCTGTAATCAGGTGTTGCTAAGGATGTGCTACTTACCAGGAACATTGCTGTTACCAGTGGAAATGATACTGCATGCACATTTGCATGGGGTTACGGCCATGAGTATGTGAACAAACATTTGCTCATGAAGAGCCTCCTGTGTGTCTTGAGTGACATAACTTGGGGATCACATGACTGCTCCCAGTTTGCTGCACCATGAGATGCTTCTTGTCCTCCTGTCAGCTACAGCCAAGTTTAGGCAGTTGTACAGGTGGTTGCAGAAAGCATCCCCTTGTGGGCTGTCACTCCACTGGGCATTGTATTTAAGGATGTGGAATAACCTTTGCCCAATTGAGTTTGAGCACAAGTAGCCTACACAGTTGGTGTTTAGTGAAAGTCACCCCACACCATGGTGTTGTGCATCAAGGAGTTGCCCCATAGCTGGCAATGGCTTCATTAGGTGGCCTACCAGCACTGAATAACACCTGCATCGTCTGCAGGGAATCACACTGTTTAGCCAATCTGGATGTGTATCTATCTGTAGTGACTGTGAATACACCACCTGCATTAACTGGCACACTTTCACTGTGGGTTCTCAACATGGGGAAGGACATTTAGACTGGAATGGATGTGGTGCTGTCCACAGCCCTGAACCAGGTGTGTGTGACTGTGCAAAAGTCAGCATCTTCCAAGGTGGGGACACCATCCAGTGAGTGGAGTTTACTGGTGGTATTCCTAGTGTGTACCAGTATAACTGTTATGTTGTTTGAGAATGGAATTTCCTGTATGGAACATTTCCCCATGACACTGCCTGTAAGATGCACTATGGTGATGCAAGCAGCCTTGTCCACCACACAAACTGCCAGGGGTGACAGATGAACACCATCTGTAGCAAAGCATTGAGGTCTGTTGAGCAAGTCATCACAGGCAGACATTTACTGGGTCCCCTTAAAATGACACCACACGCCAAGCCAGTTATTGATGTCAGTCATTTTCTGTTTGTATTGAGCCATTATCCTACATGAATGTGTAATGCAGATGAAGGGTAGGAACATACCCCCCAGGAACAGAGTTTGTAAGCTGAATCATATGTCTGCATATAGTCTATAGCAGTATGTCTCAAGTTATACATACCAACAGGAACTATAGCATCATCATAACGGCACCTGATGTTGACAAACCTGCATGCGTGTGTGTTATGGCATATCCTGACACCTCACAGACAGCTAACTGTGAGCTTTCCCATGTGTAGCCTGGTGACAGGGTGTGTCACATGATGTAATAACCTATGAATAATAGGGTTGTATTTGTGTTTTGTCTCAGGTGTTTGACCGGTGAGACAGTAGTGCATGCATTATTATGTGTACTGTGTTCTGCAGAGGTATATGTATGTGTACTGAGCCTGCAAGATGTGGGTGTGCATGAAGTACGTGTTGAGGTGTGCATGTTGTTAAAGTGGCCATTGCCATATGTAATAACCGGTGTGTGTGGGGCGGCATGGAATCAAGGTTTGTTATATAGTCACATCTGTCACACATTTTGTTTGTTTGTGTAGCATAGCAGTATAGGGTCTGGGACACTGTCCACATCTCCACAGTGGTCACTGATACTGCCATTAGCAATAGATTCTTGCTTGTGTGTACATCACAGCAGGTCTTTGTTAGGCAGTGGCCTAACAGATGCTGCAATGTAACATATCACCTTTATATAATTAACCTAAGGTAACATAGCACCTGACAGTGCGACATGACATGGTTGAGTGGGTACAATACTCTGCCAGGCATGTGGCCCTTTCATCAACCATACTCCCATTATTAGACATGGTCACAGTGGCATACCTACAAATGTGACAGTGTACAACTCCAGCAAAGAGAGGGTCATGCAGCTGCACACTTGGGGTTGACAGCCTCAAACACACTGCCTATAGGCACTCCTTGCAGTGAATATGTGGATGTCCATGCATGCACAGAGAACTCAATCAACTCTGCGGTCATTACTCTGGCCTTGCTAGTGTACACTGCCTGTCAAGCAAACAGACAGCACGCTGGATGTTGTGCGACATGATGTGGGAACACAAACATGTTACAGAAATATACAGTATGACAAATGTAGGACATGTGCGGGTACACACACTTTGATCAAATGTGGCCACTCCTCTGCAGTATACCTCAGATCCATGGCACATAGACATGCATCATGAAGCTGCTGAAGGTCAGGCAGCATGAATTGCTGTAAAACTGTGACCTAACAGGGATCACCACCACTGCAGTCCTTGCTCGAGCAACCTTACATGTGTATGTCACTGGGCTTTGTACATCATATTGTGACACTGCAGCAGTGCTTCGACTCACCATCCACTCATTACCCTACTGGTAGGATTGTGTAGGCCAGCTCTACAATGAGGCTAGTCACCAGTGAACTACATGCGCGCACACACACACACACACACACACACACACACACACACACACACACACACACACACACACACACACACACACATACACACATCATTCCTGGGACTACCCTTCCTATGCATTCCCTTCTCTTCATTCAAGGCCACTGTCTTTGACCTCAGACTGACTACATTTGCAGATGATTGCAAGTAAGAAACTGTCAGTGTTTCCCACACAGAACCAGCAGTTACCCAGGATGGGCTGACACACACAGTCAATTGTTGTCAGAGCCATTGACAAATTCATGCACTGTTGCACAATCTATAGAGGAAAGTGTGGCCTGTAAACCCCAGAATGTCATTGTTGCACTGTATGTGGCACTCATCACACCTATCATTCAGTGCAATGCCGCCTTTGGTATGTAAGTACACAGGCATATCTGACACCTGTGACAGCCGGAAAGGTCCCACAGTAATCCAATACATAGTGTACATAACATGTCCAATGCAGATCGTGTCAAGGCCATAACTGCGTATTCTGTCTCCAACATCCTTTGGAGGGGGAGGTGTATGTCTGCCATACAGGGAGGTGTCAGATCCCACTGTATACCACCTGCATATCCAAGAAAGGACTAGCACAAGATATACCTGTTCTACACAGCTGCACCTTGACTGTGGTATAAAATAGGACATGCTGCAGAGACAGGTATGTAACCCTGACATGAAACACTACATGTAGCAGTCTCCCCATCCATGTACACACTCCTGCTGTAACACACATCATGTGCAAGTTACACAATGGGATTTGGAACAAGTCAATCATAACTAGTTTAGGACAAATGTCTGTCATGGACACAGGGAAATTGTAGATGGTGCATCTCCTATACTACAGCTTGTAGATGTGTCAGCTCCCAGACCCTGTTTACACTAATCAAGGGTACCACACCATGTCAGAGATTACGGATGCATGAGTAGGCTGCATGAAACCATTGTCCCTGTTAACCTGTGATATGCATATGAACTTACGGTGCCATACAAATATACTGCTTTACCTTTGTGAAGACATTTTGCTTCTTTGCTGACATTCCTTCATGTGCTCTGCCATATATGAGTTTATTGTAGCAGTGTACCCATAGGTGTGTCCCAAGCAATTCTGCACCTGAAACATAAACACTTCTATGAGACACCATTCATAGTGTAAGTATACAGTCATCACAACATCATCCAACTTAATGTGCGCAACATAATGTGATTTACTCATTACAACTGGCATCAAACAATATCTGTCAGTGACCGGTACAAGTGGTATGTGAAAGGCAACAGTGGATTAAAAAATACATAGTAATTTAGGTAGTCACCTTGTGCATCAGACACATACCTTCAAGTCCCTCCATTGATGACAAGGATGACAGAGATGTGGCACAGGTATCATTACTTGCACAGGGTGTTGTGCAGTGGTGCAGGAGGCCTAAGCTAACCCAATAGCTTGGCAAGCATGTGTGTGAGTCAGGAAGGGAAGCAGGCAAGATGGTCCATGATATGTGCCATGTGTGTCTGCAGGTGACATGATTGTGATAGTGGTGCTAGTGTGTCTGCATGAACACAGTCAAGCTCAGTGCTAGCCCAATATCACTGTATGTTGGGCAGCTTTGAACCATGCATGGTAGTGCTGACAGTTCACCGTCTCTGCCCCTGATCATGGGAATTAGCTCTGCCAGGAGTTGCACTTGCACTTCCATACCCATGATCAGAAGTGTCACTACTACCTGAGGGCGACTGCTGTCTGCTTGGACCATGTCCCCCATGGGAACACCCAGGACCATGAGTCCATGGCCAGCCACATCTTGGTGTGGACATCACAGTTACCTCTGGGGAGCTGGATGTACTGCCACTATGGGAGCGTGATTGAGCATGGCCAGCCATGTGGACTCTCAGCAGATGTAGCTGCTGACTTACGCCCATGAGTCAGATGCTCAATTCCAACCAGACATCCCATCATAGACAATGACTGTTCCATGAGAGATATTCTGTGATCTCTCTGTGACCGTTGTTGTTCCACTGCATCAGTCAACAGATCCAGGTTATTAGCAACATGGTAGAGGCAGTCACAAATGTCAGACTGTACTGTGCACATAACCCTGAACATTCATCTGGAGGTCCTTTCTGAATATGCCTGTGCCTCCATGACGGTCCTAAACATAAGCCAAGTGACATGTGATGAGATGCCTGCAACAGGTCGTGGAAGGACAGCAAGCCTCCTATGAGCACCCTTATCAATCTGCCTGTGTGGAACCTCACCATGTTTTGGCTATGGCCAGTATCAACTATCACTGCAGCCATAGTAGCCACACTTTCCTGTTCAATGTCCCCACCCTCTGACTGTCCAACATATCTGGCCTCAGGGGACTGGGTATGTGTAGTCATACTAACTATGTATGGTGATAATGAGGGCAGAAGAGGGATGTAAGCCTGTGTGACAGATTCAGTCCCTGAAACCCCCACCTGCACCTCACTTTGGCCACCATCATCATCAGAGTCTGATGAGACACTGACATCAGGTTGTGAAGGGGACAGAGAGACCAATCCCCTGATCTCCTGTGATAAAAAGGGAAAAGCAGTACATTAATACTTGCACTACTGTGCTCTACAGTACTATCTTGCAATATATGTTAAGTTGTAAACAATGTTGTCAGTATTACAGACTTGTTTAACCCCCAGGCTCATTTACCAAGACCTGAAGACATTATTTCTAACAAAATTCTGTAGTTACTTGTAAAGAATAAGCTCCTTAATTAATATTCTCATAAGCAACAGTGATGTATACTGTTGCCATTTGTCAAAACTCTGCACAATTGACACATAAGGCAATCTATACTGTTGGGCAAATACTGCAAATCTATCAGTGTGGTCACAACTACAAGGTATAGGTATGACTTTAAACCATGTTCCATTGGTACAAATCTGTGAGGTTGGCACTCATGCAGATAGTACATCAAACCAGCTGCCAGGCCAGGGATGACACTGTAGTGAATTCTATGCACTAAATCTACAGCTGTAACACAACAGTGTTATCCATACCAGAAGCAGGGGCATGGCCACTTCTGATTCCTAATGGTTCTGTGAAAATTTGAAGGAGAGGTAATGTAAACAGCAGAGGGGGCACCACCAGCCTGTGGGCCAGACATGCTGGGCCCCATTGCCATGGCTGGTGGAGTCAAGGTAGATAGATCACCTAGAACCATTCTACTTTATCACACTGTATTCAATTAGATATAAACATAAAGTAAGATTAGTAATAATCAAGTCAATGTTAGGATTAATATACAGGAATATAATATCAATTAAACCAAATACATATTAAGGTATATTTTGAGGAAGACAACAATAAATAACATAACTGTAAGTATGGTAACAGCAAACCAGTATGACATAAGCCATACCACCAACATAACATTTAGTTTAAAAGAATACATTAATATCAAACCATAATAATAAATAACAGTAATAAATTAATACATTTCATAATACTAAATTAGAGAAGATAATGGGTGGGGAGAGAGAAAAAACATACCATTACTGACCTCGCAGGTAATTTTACTACACAGACTAATAATACATACTTCTACAGGTGTGCAGTGTCACTTGTGTATACAGTGACTCCAATTCTTGTATAGATAATGTTACATTTACATACCTCTCAACATGTTAGTATTGGAAACTATGGGCCAAGCACTAACAAATGCAGGTACATAACTACAGGGAACTGTTTTACATACCCCCAGATTCACTAATCCTCCGTGTAAGACTTAATAAGTCTTACTCAGAGGCTGCAGTTGAACGGTTTGACGTCAGTGTGCCATGAATATTCATGAGGGCATGCTGACTCAACCATAACTCTTACACGGACTGAGTAGGAAAGCAGGGGGCATGTCCGACTGCCAAGCAGTCTAAATGTGCACGCCCCTGCAAGGTTTTAAAAAGCATAATGTCAACACACAAGAGCAAGTTCGCTCAAATGTACTTGCACCCAACACCACACTCCCTGACACTGTAAACCACCATCACACTTATATAAAGTAAATAATTATATATATATATTTAAATCCATGATATAGCTGCCCGTATTTGCACGTGTGTGCGCGGGTGTGCCCATTGCTTAGCTAGAGGTAGCAATTCTGACATGAAAGAGCATAAGAAAGAATGTTTATGCAAATCACACCAAATTGCAATAGCGTAATTGTAGAGCGTATGCACAAAGAGAAGGCATTCATGGTTCGAGTCCCACCACTCCCCTTCTTATTTATGTTTTAAATCAGTATTTGAAATGATACCAGACATATATGATTAAAATTTTATTAAAAGCAGTGACATGGCCAATGTATCAGTGAACAAAATATATATTTTAAAGGACCCAGATATATAATAGCCTGCTGTTAAGCAACACTTTACACAGCTAAACAGAGTTGCCCATAGTTTAATAGCGCTTTACCCAGCTAAACAGAGTTGCCCATAGTTTAATAGTGCTTTACCCAGCTAAACAGAGTTGCCCATAGTTTAATAGCGCTTTACTCAGCTAAACAGAGTTGCCCATAGTTTAATAGCACTTTACCCAGCTAAACGGAGTTGCCCATAGTTTAATAGCACTTTACCCAGTGCAATAGAGTTGCCCAAAGTTTAAAAGCGCTTTACCCAGCTAAACAGAGTTGCCCATAGTTTAATAGCGCTTTACCCAGCGCAATAGAGTTGCCCATAGTTTAATAGCACTTTACCCAGCTAAACAGAGTTGCCCATAGTTTAATAACGCTTTACCCAGTGCAACAGAGTTGCCCAAAGTTTAAAAGCGCTTTACCCAGCACAATGTGTTTGCGCGGACGTGCACGCCACGCCAACCAGGGCACCGTGGAGCAATGTAGAGCTAAGTTGCTTAAACGCAGCCACACCCCCTAGCCTGTCTAGACAGTATTAAAATAAAAGAATGACAAGGTTCGAACCCAGGACCCTGTGCATCATAATCAAAGTACAGAACCACTAAGCCATGACAACATAGGGGAAACAGCCACTATTAACATTCATAAACTTATGAATGGTAGTTTAACCATTACTACGCAGGTCTGCAGTCAGCCGAGAATTTTACAAAACGACCAATCACAAAAAAGTGCGGGAAATGCGGCATATTTAAGCCTCATAGGCGGGAATACTCGCCATAACTGATTGTAACTCACATTTGCAGTCAGAATGGCAGGTGCAGGAGAGGGTTCATGCTTCCGAGCGCAACGTTGGGGCATCGAGGAGTCCAAATACATGGTTTGGCTCCTTGTCCACCGTCACGAGTCAAGACTCCTGCAGGGCCAGTTCCAAGGGACGGAGTACAAGGCAGAGGCTTGGAATCGGTTAGCTCGTGACCTCACCAGTGCCACAGGCGTTCCTCGGACTGGTGAGCAGGTCTGTCACCACCATGCAGACCTGACAAGACGAAAGCAAGACCGCCTGAACCAGTGGATACAGGAGGCCCGTGGGATGCAGAATGTCCCACAACTGAGTATGTAGCCATGGAATGCAGTATGTAAGAATTGATAATGGAGTATGTATAACGGATAGGTATGTCTCAATATCCCTTCATTTACTTTACAGCTGCAGGTGACCATGCTACGAATCAGCAAGCCTATGCTGATAGGCTGCTATGGCTGCGCCACCAGGCAGGTTAGTGATTATTCTGCATGTATTGTTATATAAAATATGGGAGAAAGCATGAAAGAAAGTGTTGTAATCCAATTAAACAGCCATAGAATTGCCTGAATAAGTCCTCTGCATGTACTGTCAGATAAAAACATCAGAGAGGCAGAAAAAGAGTATAGTAACCCATTAAGAAAGGTAACATATGTTTGGAATAATATCTCTACAGGCACTGTCATATAACATAAGTGAGTGAGCCTGAAAAAAGATTGTTCTAACCTATTAATAAAGGTATAATATGTCTTGAACATGTCTGCCATAAACACTGTTAAAACAAATAAAGGAGTGAGCCTGTGGAAAAGTGTGCAATGTCATTAATAAAGGTCTAAAACCCAGAGTGTGTCTGTGTCACAGAGTCTGAAATGTTGTTGTACCCTTGCATTATACAAACAGTACTGTTTGAAAATGTGCTGGCAACCCAGAGTTATGCAGTCCCATATAAAGTGGGTGATGGAAGTGCTAGTAGCTGTGAAACATATATACAGTCCACACTAGTTAGTTACTGGCTGGCATGAATAAGTAAACCTGGCACACGTGTAGCATGTAATTATTTACCAGAAATGTGAGTGTGAGTCAAGAAATGCAGGGTTCTGTACAAATCAAAGTGAAAATGTCATGTGAAAACATCCCAGATATGTAGATAAAGAAATATAATATGCAAACAAGAAATATGTAGCAGTAACATCTGCATCCTGGACAGTTAGTATGTCAGATATAGGTCAGGCATATATTGAACTAGCCAAACCCATGACACAACCTAATGTATGGTGGCAAGTGTAATAATACAGGTAGGGGATATACACTTGCAGTCACTGGGAATGTAGTGTAGACTAAAAGGTCATTATAAGATGTTAACCAAGGTTTTTTCTACACCGTACCGTATGTGCATAAACCATGCAATTCCACACCTCAGTGGGTATGTGTAATCTTAAATATTTGTTGGGACATATGTCCTATTGTTTTATAAATATTTGCATTGATGTTGATGCATGTGCCCTGTTCAAACACCACATTCATGGTGGCCTGTTGCTACCAAACATCCCTGCATGCTGTTGGAATATCCACTGTAATTCAATATATGCATGTGTTATGCTTGCTGTTCAACTGTTGGAACCTTGGTGTGTTGGGTTAATGGGAATATTACTGCATGCTGTTACAACTAATCTGGAATGATGTTGTTTATGTTGTAATTAAACACACCTAATCACAGAACGTACGGGAAGGCCGGTCCCAGCAGACCCACCTATCCCTTCTCAGTTGGCGAGTGCACCTGGCACCAGCGGCTCTGGTGCCAAGCCCGAGCTCCCCTCCTCCGTGGGCCTGTGCCACCTTCGGGTGGAAGTGCTGCAGGGGATGGGGCTCGTCCTCCCCATGCAAGCGTGGGCGGAGGAGGGCCACCTGTCACCCTTGCTAGGGTCCGGGCTGTGGTGCGTAGGGAGATCCAGCGTTCAGTCGCTGATCCCCTACGCCAGCTCGAGGCGAGAGTGGCGTGTCTCTTGGGTGATCCTGCCTGTCCTACACAGCCCTCAGCACAGCCACCCTCGGGGCTGTGAAGGTGCAGTGGTGACTGCCCATGGGTGGGGATCTCAGTTCCACTGTTACCATCTGTGGGCTCATGGGCTTGCAATTTCCAAACATCCTTCCCCGTCAGTTGTGTTCACCCACCCCATGTGTCAAACTCCACCCCTGCATGCATCTTGTCTTGTCTGTTTACCTCCCCAACCCACCTCCCCAAATATACCTACTTCCTCTACCTCACATTCCACTCTCACCTGAAAAAAAAATAAAAAAAAGGGCAATCTGTTCCCACAAAAAAATTACGCCCCATACATAGCTGCCCAATTCGCACACATGTCCACTGGACATGTAAACTGATAATTGTAATTTGCAGTACAACATATTTTGTTGTCCTCACCCCTCTCTCAGGGGTGGAAGGTTTCAAATTTCACACCAAATTTCAAACATGTGCACAGCTGTTGCTGGTAAAGAAATGGGCAGCTATGGACCTTCCCTACACCCATCCTACACATCCCGAGCTGGTTTCCCTACTGTCTTTCCCTCTTTGTGCCTCCTTTTTCACCACTTTCCTATATCCCCAATTTTCTTTTCTTTAAAAAAAATTAGCGCGGGGGTTAGTGGGAGTAAGCACTTTTAAGCAGTAGATAGCGGGGGTGCGTGAGTGTGAGCTTGTGTGCGCTTAGCTACACATTGTTAAGTGTCACACAAACCCATGAAATCCTGCTTACAACTGCTTAAAAGTGCCTTAGTCACTCTGTATGACAAGGCCCTTGTACTGCTCAGCAGCAAAATAAAAAACATTGTCAGTCTCGAACCCAGGATCTTGGGCTCACCAGTCTGTATGAAGTACCACTACACCACAGCAGATATACAATAACTTAGTGCTGAAAGCAATATATCATGCATCACCATGAGTGAATGTAAAGGGAAAATAGGAATGGCATAACACAAATCTTGTTCTGTGGGCCTTAACCAGCAGGTGTTGTGGAATTGCATGACATGACTGTGAAAAGAGAATCAGCCATGCTAGTAGGGAATAATGTTACAGTAGCACCTTACAAACCCCACACAGTATCAGAGCAGGATAAACACTGGCATATTTGCATAGGTCACAGGCCAGACCTCCCAACAGTGACTGATCTACAGTGATGACCCTGATTTGTAAACAAATGTTAGCTGTGCCCCTCTGACTCTCTGTGAAATGTACTAACAGTAGGCAGAAAGGCGGGGGATCTCACTTAATGACAAATGACAATAAGTGAGAGTAGACACTGCTTGCATGTCAGAAAAGGTGTAGTTATACATATGCTCTGAATCCCCCAAAGTCTGAACTGCAAAATGTCTGAAATATATCACAGGTGTATCCCAATTATATGTACCTTTCCCTGAGGCTGTTCGAATATATACCTGAGAGTATCTGAGGCCAGGAAGAGTCAGCAACACACAGGCATATCAGATTGTCTGTTGTTACACACTCTGCAAATAGCTGTAGAATGAATCCCACAAGCATGCCCTTATGTAGAAGTACAACACAGAAATATCAAAGGATGTAGCCATGTACTGCTAGCAGCCACCTGTGACAATGCCATTGTTCAGGTGCTGAAAAGACTGCTGTGGTGCACAGTCAAAGAATACTAGGCTGACCTCTGTCTACCATATGGTTATGTCCACAGGTGGGAGCTACTCAGACAGACTACTAGCCTTTATAGACTTACAGGTACACAGCAACTCTGCATGTTCAGTAAGATAAACATCACACGATAATAAATAATGCACTCTGCACTTCTGCACCCCTACCCAAAGGTACTATATACCCATGTAGTCAGGCACAACCAAGGGTGTAGGTAGGCATACATGGTAGTGAAATATGTCCAGTTGTCCTGAGCAGACTGTGCTAATGTCAACACAAACAAACCACAAACTGTTCAGAAGTGAGTAACGTACTAATGACAGTGTAGCAGTTCACAAACAGTGCATGTGCCTGATATTCATAATTGGTAGTACAACACATTTAGTTGTCCTCACCCCTCTCTCAGGGGTGGAAGGTTTCAAATATCCCTCCTAATGTATTGCATATGCACAGCTGTTGCTGCTAAAGAAATAGGCAGCTATGGACCCTCTCCACACCCATCCTGTACATCCCGAGCTGGTTTCCCTACTGTCTTCCCCTCTTTGTGCACCCTTTATCACCACATTCCTATCTCCCCATTTACTTTTCTGTCAAAGAAATGAGTGCAGGGGTTAGCGGGAGTGAGCACTTGTAAACAGTAGTAAGCGGGTTTGCACCAGTGTGCGCATGTGTGTGCTTAGCTTAGCATTGCTAAGATATGATAAGCTAAGCCAAGCATGGCCTAGTATTGCTAAAATAAAATAAGATAAGCTAAGCTTAACTTAGCATCGCTAAGTGTCATGCAAACCCGCACAAACCCGCTTACAACTGCTTAAAAGTGCCTTAGTCACTCTGTATGACAAGGTCCTTGTACTGCTCAGCAGCAAAATAAAAAACCTTGACAGTCTCGAACCTGGGACCTTGGACTCACCAGTCTGCATGAAGTACTACTACACCACAGCAGATATACAATAACTTGGTGCTGAAAGAAATATAACATGCATTACAATGAGTGAATGTAAAGGGAAAATAGGAAAGCCATAGGAATACATTGCAATAACTACTGTTGTATGCCAGTTAATTCTCTAATTCGAAAAGAAAGCACATACTCCCATGTACCCAGTGTTAGCATTAGGAGGTTTGAGTAAACCTACACACTGAGAAGAGTGTACTGGAAGAAGCAACAGTCAGGTTTCAGTACAACATGCATTTCACTGGCTACAACCCAGCTTCAGATATGAGACATATACCAACCTTCTGACTGAGACAACAGTGTCCACAGCAAACAAGCATGGTCCCCACCTTGCAAAACTGAAAGGGCTATGCCTACCTAACCTATCATTTTATAGTAGTGTCCTGAAATCATAGTGAGAACTGCAATTACCACACAGCAGGCTGCATGCAATTACTAAATGGTGGGCACCAACTGGTGCAGAGGTGATCACATGCACATGTGCAGATACCTAGAAAAGCAGCCTGTATCTGCTGTCCACACATGCAATAATATCATTGCAACAACTGGGAGAGAGAGAGAGAGCACGAGCGAGAGAGACAGACAGAGACAGACAGACACAAACAGGCAGAAGAAGACAGACGCTGAAAACAAACAGCAACACACAGAGGAAACAAAACCAAAAAAAAATAAAAAATAAAAAAAAAACACCTACAACAGACGGAGGTGAGGAATACAAAGGTAAGGTATGTAACAGATATGTATTTGCTGACATCCGAAAGATGTGTCTGAAGGGTACTCTACATACTGTGAATCATCCATATGTGGCAGCAGTCCATATCTATATGTACATGCACATTTGCATAGGGCAAGGGACATACTGCAACTGTTAGTGAAGGCTGGACATAAGTATGTTGTTGAAGGCTGCTATGTGCACATATGTATGTAGGTTGTAGTGTGTGGCATTGCAGAAAGTAAGCAATGCCGGTATATGTCATGTGGTAAACGCTGTGGGACTGAGCTACAGGCAGTGAGGCCTGCAACAGCTATATGGCCTGAGGACAGCAGAATGCATTCTGCACAACATTGTGCAATAGTATTACATAACCGTATGTCTCACAACTGTTGCATAATTGACATCCCCACCATGAAAGGTGGGCAGTATATGTGCCTATATGTGCAGCTATATGTACAGCAATGGATGTTTACATGTATGTGTATATATACATGTATATATATATATATATATATATATATATATATATATATATATATATATATATATATATATATATATATATGTGTGTGTGTGTGTGTGTGTAGATATATGGATATATTTAGATATATATGGATAAATATAGATATATATGGATATATATGGATATATATATATATATATATATATATATATATATATATATATATATATATATATATATATATAGATATATATATGGATATATATATATAGATATATATAGATATATATAGATATGTATGGATATGTATGGATATGTATGGATATGGATAGATATGGATAGATACAGACAGATATGGATAGATATGTATATATGTATGTATGTGTGTATGTATATATATATATATATATATATATATATATATATATATGAGAGAGAGTGAGTGAGACATGGGGTCATATGTACTGCAACAGGTGCCTGTCGTCCAAAGCATGGACTGAACACCAGTGTTGATACTGCAGTGCCATACCCCATTCCAAAACACCTTACACAGTAACTGCCACATAGGTGGTAGCCTGCCTAACACTGATGGTGTCAGAAGGGTACACGGGACACAGGTGGACAGTAGGCTGCCCTTTGATAATCACCGTGCCACAGTAGTAATGTAATCTGTCTACGTGGTACGTGTCATCACAAAAGGTGTGTCATCTAGGGAAATATAGGTCGGTGTTCCCCTCTACTCATCACATGACCTAGGGCCCTAATCCTTGTCACCTCACTAAACAGCACATGCTGGAGGTACAGGTTCCTATCCACAAATATGCCATACTCTGGACTAAACCACCCAGCATGAACAAACAAGGCTCCTCATTAGCAGATGTCATACATACCCCTGATGATTGTTTTGGAGATAGGTAATATGCCCTGGGAGTCACCTCTGTGTATCCGGTTGGCAGGAGCAAGTGAAATCACATTGCATGTGTGTCAAAGGTCAGGGTAGCATATGGCTAGGCTGCTGTAGGCCCTAGGGCCAATAGCGTATTACCTACCTATGACACAATACACACACACATGTACTCAGTGCCATACCTGCTATGTGAGGTGGAATGAGTGTGACAGTGACTGTGTGCAAGGTTTGTAAAGGTGTGATAGCTTAGTGTGAGGTTGTGTCTGTCATGGTAGTTTGTGTCCTAGGTGTGAGGCCGGAGAAAGATGTGTCAGTTATTGGGATGCAGACATAGTAGGATGGCATATGTTGTGACGTAGTTCCTTGTGTACGACTGTGGTGTCCCAATGTAGGCTGAAGCAATACATGTATGCTCAGTAAGTGGTACTGCTGGTGACTCCAGCTCACATATGAACTGTTGTGCTACCTGAAGCTGTAGGCCTAAACAGCACAGTATGGTGTATGTTCACAGTCCCTGGTAACACTGTCTTGTGTGTTTCCTGTAGCCTGCACAGATTACATACCACAGGCATAGGTATCTGTAAGTAGGGGCACACAGTACTATAAGGTACACAGGTAATGCTCATCTGTGTCGGCATACATCTGTGTGTTGTATTTATGTCTGATGTGTGTTTAATGATGCCTGTACCATGCCCGCAATGACATGTGTGTTACAGGGTATGTGTGTGTACCTAGCAACATGTATACTCTGTTACAGCAGTATGCCAGCTATATTAACAACCATGCACATATGTTAGGTAGGGGTATGGCATCAAAGACTAGGGTGGTTTACTGGTAATACTGTAAATGTACATGACATTCATTGCATTGGATGACATATTTCTTCATGCATTAGCTTGATATATACCCCCGGGGCGAGGTTGTGCATTGTATCCCAAACAGTGTGCTGACTACTGGTGTATACTGGTGTGTTATATGGAGTGTTGCAGGCACTGTCAGCCAGTTGTGGGCTGAGCACTGATATGTGGTATTGAATGTGTGTATCCTCTGATAGACAGATAGATGCTATATATGGCAGTTAAGTGATATATGTACTTCATAATGTTGTGTGCCACATGACAGGCTCACACATATCATTTAATTGTCTTCCAGGGTTATGGCTCATCAATGTAATCTATCGTATTCAGCTGTGGAGGAGCAGGAAATTCTGAACAGCCTGGTGCAGCACTATAACCTGCTTTTTTCCAGGGCCAGCCAGCACCAGCATAACTGTACTGCACTGTGGCAAGACCTTGTTCGCTGGGTAAATGACATAGGCATGCATAACCAGACATATGAGCAGGTACACCATCACTGCAGTGATCTAATTAGACATGTCTGGTGGCATGCGTCTGATATCCATAGGCAACAGCTTGCCACAGGTGGTGGGGTGGCCATACACCCCCCCTCACCAGAGTGGAGGAGCTGCTCCTAAGCGTGGTGGCTCCAGGCCTATAGCAGCAACAGCGTCACACATGTGTCATCATGGAGGCAGGAGCCACCCAGCAGGATGACATGGAGTGTGCAGGTAATACACCCTAGCTGTAGACTACCGTTACCTGTATTGTTAGAATATGCATATGTGAGATGTGTACTGTGTGTTTAGCAGTTGTGCTGCCTAACGTGTGCAATACTGATATTTGGAATAGTATCCATACACCTGTGACTGTTGACTGTTCCACTGTCGTTTAGCACACTCACAGTAGCAATGCCACAGTTGTGGCCACTGACAAACTGTGTCATATTCTTCTAGGTCCCTCTGGTGTGACAGCAGGGCAGACAATACATGCTGGTGAGTGTGTTAACACTTTAATATTGGTAATGAAATGTGCATGTCATAGGTGAGGTGTAGGCCATGTACACGTAACACACCTACGCATAATGCATGTTGTGCATGTTTGCTGTGAGACATCAATCATCTCAGTAAAGTCAGTAGCTGCCTCAATCACATGCAATGCACAGTGCATCAGACACAACTGTGGCAACACTGTACTGCACATTGGATATGCATAGTTGCTACAGCTGTACACAACAGAACATGTTTATCATACGCAGTACACAAAAACATGCTACATTTGGCATTACCACATACCCGCTGTAAGGTCACACTTCAGTATCCCACATGTCATGCACACACACATGATGTACCTCAGGGGTAGAGGCCTATCATGGGGCTGTGCAACACTCTGCAACACATAACACAGTCATGTTAGGCAATGCTCCCTATTGGGCACCTCACACACCCATGTACAAGGTGGCTGTGTAGCCATGGCACTGCAGTTCAGGTACAGCATGCTAGGGGGTGGTCTTGCACACATTAGTAGCTGTGAGTGACCACAAGATGCATGTTGATGATGGCACAGGGTACTACACCCCATCCAGTTACAGTGACCACAGTACTACTCATAGCAGTCATTGCTTTGCACCTCAGTGTTGTGCATGTGCAAACATATGCACCTATACACAATATGCATAGCATGTTGTCTGTGTGCTTACATATGCCAGTATACACAATATGCACAGCAGTCACCATCCACACAAAGTGTCACATATATGTCCCGGAATGCTAGTGGGTGTATAGGTCACTTGACACACATTGGGTATGTGTGGTGTTTAATGTTGCAGTTGTGTAGCATGCCATGCCATGTCTGACACCCACATGTCTGCAATATGTCCCACACTCACCATAACCACTGTACACTGGCCATGTCGAGCATTGGGATTCCTTCACGTCAACATGCACCGCACATCACGTGTGTGTACATAGCATGCATGTGCTACACTCATGCCCACTATTATCTGCTATGGACACAGACACTGCACTCAGACATGGATATCTATGTGTCACACAGATAACACATGCAGCCATGGCATGTATACTTGTGAGTGATGGTGCATAGGGCATTGCAGAGCTGATAATACCTGCACAGCAATGTTGTGTCCATGTACACATTGTGTTCCAGGGTGTAGCCAATCAATGAACAACTACACAGTTGCATCAAAGCCATGTATACTGCCATTTAATAGAGGCATCTACACTTGCACTGCATGGTCTTGTGCAACACATATTCTGCATGCTGACATGTGTGGTGACTGTCTACCTTGTGATACTGACACCCACCTTCACCTACTATAGAGTATGTGTTGGATTGCTGGTATGTGTGTATGTGCTGTAGTGAGGTGTGTATTAGTGTTCTTGTGTGCATGTGCGCATGTGTGCATGTGTTCATGTGTGCATGTGTGCATGTGTGCATGTGTGCATGTGTGCATGTGTTCATGTGTGCATGTGTGCATGTGTGCATGTGTGCATGTGTGCATGTGTGCATGTGTTCATGTGTGCATGTGTGCATGTGTGCATGTGCAGACCGTAAAGTGTGTTTCCTGTCTTCCTCTCACAGGTGCTGAGTTAGGGGTTGGCGAAAGCAGCAGGCAACCTGAAGCCACTGCCACAAATAGTGATGGTGATGACTCATGTATATTGGCACAGGAAGATTTGACAGGGTCTGTCATTGGTCCACCAGTCGACAGTACACAGCATTCAACCCCATCTATGCGCACACTCATACTGTCAATACATCCCTCACCACCAATGGCCATAGGCAAGGGACAGCATACAGTTGGCATTGACCAGGAGAGTGTGGTACCCATGGCACTTGCATCCCCTCACAGCAGCCATAGCCGTAGACCTGGAATGGTACCACATAGGCAGAGGTCCAGGGGTTCTCAGGGGAGCACCACTGGTCGTATTGCCCCTGGCAGGCGTGCCCTCACAGGTCTTACAACGACCAGTATGTTCCAGGCTGTAATGCAGGCTCAGGCACGTATGGAACGGTACACCAGGCAGGGACTTAGGGCACAGAGGGCACATTACACCGCTATCAATGACAGCATCCGTGACCTTGCCGTTGCCATCCGGACTTACACCGAGGTCATTGATAGACGTTGGGGGGAGACATTAGATGCCCTCCACAAAATGTCTTCCATGAGCCAGGACCGTGCGGGACAGTTGTGACGTCGACGCAGAAGCATGCCAGCAACAGCAACAGCAACAGCAACAGCTGGCAGTGGTCGCGGATGGCCCACAGTTCACAGCTGCTCCTGTAGTGGCAGTACCAGCAATGCTGGGGCTGGCCTGTCCATTGACCGTCCCAGTAGACCACATGCACGTGGCTTTGGCCAGTCCCAGCAGGGACATGGGTCCAGTCATCATACCTCTCCCTCTGATGACAGTACCCAGTCAGAGTTGGTACTCGATACTGTCCGTAGCACCCCTGCCAGGCACAGGTACTGTGTCCGTGGCTGGAGACAGTGATCTGTACAGTCTAGCAGGTACAGTCTGTGGCTGTCCCACAAACTACCGTATATGGCAGCCACATGGTGGAGCTGTGTGCATGCAGACACACACACATTAACCAAACAACTAGGGCTCACACATACATACACACATTACATCAACATTGGCCCATGCTGTACTGTTGTCCCTCACACACACACACACACACACACACACACACACACACACACACACACACACACACACACACACACAAACATGTCGATTGGATGGGTCAATATCAGGCTCTGGCAAACAACATAATGCCCTGTACATATGATGATACCTGTGTCGCCTCCTGTCATCTGCATCATTGACGGAGGGACAGGCTAACATTGTGCTGATGCACAGGGTGACACTATAGCAGTGTAGCAATAATAGCAAGTTGTCAACAAGGAAGTTTAATGACATCCTTGTAGTTATATCTGAGCAGACATTATGCATCAAAGCTCTAATTGTCAATGTAGCATTGTTTACACCACTGTTAGGTCTGAGTATGTATTGTCCACCCATTTGCCACTTGGCTGAAGTGTAATGTGTTGCCAGCATGTGTTAGTGAGTGGACAGTACGTGTGTGATGTGTGCAGTACAGATTAGCAAGTGTACATCTGTGAACATGGTGGGTGCACACTGTCTGCATGTACATGCGTAGTGGACACATGGGACGTGTGGCATACCCTGTCGTACACATTGTTAACATCTCAGAGTATCTTTCAATGGCCAGTATGCATTCTACTACAGTTATGTACTAACTTGGGTAGACGTGTGTATGACATGGGTTGACACTATGCTGTGGGTGATACCGTTAATATCTGTCAATGATTTGCGGTCTGGTAGTATACACAACCTCAACAGCATGACTATAAGCAATCATTGGATGATGTCCTGACAAATGACACACAGTAGTAGGGAACCCAGTAACAATTGGATCCTTCTGGTGCTACACTATAACACTAACCAGTGGTAATGACTGCCACCCATTCCTGTGACCACACCTGTTTGGCATATAGCCCCCTTAGGTACATGCAGACACACTAGGGATATGCCCATCCAAATCTAGAAATGCATGGATTGGCCTACAATGCATTTCCTGGATGGTACGCATATCCTACACAAGGGTATCATACTATACATACTCCCATCAGTACCACACAGGTGTTAGCCCTCAACATGTATGTTGGGTACCAGTGTGTACATACAGCCTCATGTTATGTCATGTGTCCCTTGGTATCCACATATCCATAGGTATTGTGGAGTCCCAAGGTGTATCACATAAGACATTAGAGGCCTGAATGCATATCCAGAAGGCAGCATACACCTATAAAGACTGTCCATTCTTGGCAGTCTTTGTTGTGTATGACCATGTCTGACATATACCCCTGGCATATACCCTCACTCACACTACTCTTAAGTAACTGTCATGGGTGTGTGTGCCACAGATGACCTTGGCCACAGATCACGACAGTGGACGGCCTTGTCACATACATACATATGTGACCTACGATCTGAGACGCATCGGCACAACCTGTCAATGGAAACAAATGTATTCATGTAGTATGCAGGCTTCACACCTATGTACTGATTGAGGGGACATGTACACATATATATTTGCCATGCAGATACCTGTTGTGTGCAATGCACTTACAGTTGTAATCATACTATGTCATACCATAGTAAAAGCAAAACCCACACCGCATTGGCCAACACACAGTCAGCATTTGCAGGATTCAAATCCCTAGCTAGCTATGTTATGATACTAGAGAGCGATGCATTAACATGGCGTGCTATCTGCTCTACTGGGTGGTTTCCCTTCTCTGGCTGTATTTGTAGGATGGTGACATCATCAGTCTTCCCAAAGAGTGTTTTCCCAGTCTCCAAAAAGGGCACTCCTTTCAAAGACAATTGCACACACACACACACACACACACACACACACACACACACACACACACACACACACACACACACACACACACACACACACACACACTCACTGTTTGCAGGATTCAAATCCCTACCTAACTATGTTATGATACTACAGGGAGACGCATTAACACGGCGCGCTATTTGCTCTACTGGCTGGTTTCCCTTCTCCTGCTGTATTCGTAGGATGGTGACATCATCCGACTTTCCAAAGAGGAATGTACTTCTTTTAGTGAGTTTTCCCAATCTCCAAAAAGAGGACACTTCTCAAAGGAAACTGCACACATACACACACACACACACACACACACACACACACACACACACACACACACACACACACACACGCACACACACACTCACTGTTTGCAGAACTCAAACCCCTACCTAACTATGTTATGATACTAGAGAGAGACGCATTAATATGGCGCGCTATTTGCTTTACTGGCTGGTTTCCCTTCTCCTGCTGTATTTATAGGATAGTGACATCATCAGACTGGACATGGTGATGTGTGTACACTTTGTTTTATGCCATTCCAGGAATGGTCCATGTGGGTCAGCAGGTGTCAACAGCTTGAACAAGACCACAGAATCCTTACCTTGTGTGATCTATCTGTGGACACATTGACATTCCGTCATATGTCAACACATATTTATGCACACCTTGTTGGTTTTGTGGATACTACATGTGTATGGGATGTTGACAAAGGGCTATTCAAAGTCTATGTGACACATGTGTAGATGTGTTCATTGATGTATGTCCTGGGTGTCTGCCTTGCAAACAGTCTAGCATGTGTGGGAACCATGATCCGCACATGAACATACCACAGTTGATAGGGTTGTGTGTATGTCAGCTTCCAATAGCTCTGTTTATGACTGCAGCCATGATGGACTCCATGACCTTGCAGATCAGACTTCATATGTGTACTGGACTTGACTTCCCATGGTGTGTTGTGCACCAACACTTGTGGGGAGTGCCATATGTAGCTGTGACACATTCAACGGTTACACATCCTGTGTAGGGGGTGAGGCTCAGCTGACTGTTCAGGTGCATGATCTGTTTGTTCTGTAGTTTGTGCATGACACATATTGGAAATCAATGTATTCCACTTGCTGCCATGCTTTTGGCAGTGGGGGTAGCTGCTCATTCATTCTACATGTGATATCTCCTGGTATGATGATATGGACTATTGTCAGTGGGAGGTGGGTATGTACATATGGGCCTGTCTGTCATGATGTCGGCATTGTCACTCAGGTACAGTTGGCCCTAACTCAGGACATATATGGGTGTACATTGCTATTTATGACATAGCTGAAGGAGGTGTCATGATTCAGTCTGGACTCCTTCTCAGCTAATCTTTACAAAACACCAACGAACATGAGCACTAATCCCTGTTATACTCTTTTACATGCTTAACACCCTACTGATCCTTTGTGATCAGGCTACAGAGTATGTCATGATAATATCCTGGCATGTCCAGGGGTCAGATTTGTGTGTACTCTCCAGTCCAGCTAGTGGATATTGTGATATTGACACAATGTCACATCTGCCTCATGTACACAGACAACCATCTCCTCCTCCCGACAAACTCAGATATATGTGTGAGATTCACCTATATAGACATACAGGGTGCTGAACTCTCTCGACCCATGACTGGCACAGTTTATCAGGTGGTGAAGGTAACCACACACACCACATATCAGTCTCACATATCCTCTAGCAACAGCACTCAATCCAAATTATCACACATAGACATACTCAGATGCTGTAAATGTACTCTACCTAAGCAGCAGAGACCTCCAAAGCAGACACACACACACCTGCTACCCCACTACAATACCCACATATCACATAGTTCACAATGTCAGTGTGCCACACAGTCACTGCCCTTCAGGCTAAACAACACACCTAATACACTTGTAATAGGCGACACTTATTGTCAGACACACTGACGTACCACTCACCAGCCCTAACAAGGGAATAGTTACTTTGGGCTGTCTGTTGGGTGCCAGGATCTGCCGCATAACACAGGCAGTCAGGTCACTCCAAAGCAAGTACAGGACTGGCACCATCATTGTCCATGCTGGTGTGTATAACCTCAGACGTTACTCCCTGGACCACATGACATGATACATGGAGGAACACTCTGATCATGTAGCCCAGGCCAGTATGACACTAACCTTGTCTAGCATCTTACACCCACCAATTATGATGTCACAGTATACAGACACACATATCACATTTAACAGTTGCCTAACACATTTGTTTAATTCATAGGGGATACAGTGTCTGTCAGCCTATGGTGACATGCTCAACATGCCACGTAGCTTCACTATGGAGAGCTTGCACCTGTCACCCTTGGACTTTGGAATGCTGGCTAAGGCTCTTGCTACCACCATGGGGCCTTTTTTAAGCAGGGCTCAGAAGACAAACCCACCTCCACAGACATTACAGGTTAAATGAAACTAAGTGTAATGCTGCTCAACAACAGTTGTGTTAACCTCATATTGCGGCCACTCAGGACTCTCCTCAGTATTGAGGATAGCGATATCTGTGCACTGACAGATGCCTGGTTCAGGCTCGCTTATGCACACCAGCACTACCAGGTTATGTTTCATACCATGCTGTCTGACAACAAGCCTTGGAACAGACAACACAACTAGGGGTGTATCCATATACATCACAGATACTCACACCTCTGGGTTAGTAGCACTGCACAAAGCATCACAGACCATACATATACAACTACCATTGTGCAATACTGCCTTTCAGTTTGATGCCTGCTGCAGAACACACTCCCACACTCAAGAACCACACTCAGCTTTCGTGGGGACTATGAAGAATATGAAGGTCTCCACAAACACCATTATATTGTGTGACTTCATATACACAAATATTGACTGGGGATACTACTCAAGCCCCGACACCCTCACCCAACAGTCGCTACAATTTGTATACTCATATGCTATGGCACAACCAGTCAGTACAGCCACAAGGGGGAATACATATTGGACCTGATCATCACCAACATGGGGACTCTATGTTCCACACCAGCGAAATACCCCTCATTGGTAAGGTCAGAATATACATGTATCTCACTGGACATACATATACCCTCCACACACCCATCCTGGGTTATCTTGGTGAACTTCTCATGAGCCAACATCTCACTTCACCGCAGCAAGGTGGTATCCTTCAGAGACCCTGAGACAGTGGCAAATACGGCTCACAGTGCTGCATCCTTTACATACACATTCTATGGACACCTAGTGGACTGCATGGATTGTGCTATCCCAAATAACAACAGGACTCACTAATCCAATGGCAGGGGACCTGTCTGGTAGACCCCAGCCATTAATAAGCTGTACACCATCAGGAGGAAGCTACTACATGATAGAGCACAATCCCAGACTGGGAAGGCATCTGTGATCTGTACTAGCAGACAGCTACGATCACTCATGAACTTTTCTAAGGGCCGCTTCTACCGGACAATTGCAACAGACACGTAGGACTTCTTCAGTTATGTCAGGAACCTGGGTGGACACTCACTGATATGCTGTGAGTTACTGCATACTAACTAAACCTACCCTGAATCCACTGGCATTGCCAACATCCTGGCAAACAGGTTCAGTGTAGATGTCTCCCACCCATCCCCCCTAAGGAGCAACTATCCATCCCAACAGAGTATAACCTCCCCTGACATCACACAGTAACAGGTGAGTGCTGCCCTCTCCAAAGCGTACATCACAGTATCAATGTGACCAGATGGTGTCCCAGCCTGCATCTTACACGAGCATCATGACAGACGTAACCCTCACATTACATCACCGTTCAGTATTGGAGTTACCACAGGATATGTACCCAAGGAATGGCGTACAGCGACAGTGGTCCCACTCCACAGAGTTGGTGCCACAATGGACCACAGACAATATTGCCCTATAAGCCTAAGTAGCCTGTTCTGCAAAGCTATGGAGTGTATTGTCATGGGACTCATACACATAGACATCGGGAACCTACGGACACTGTGTCCTACACATTTCATCTTTGTTGTGGGCAGAACTTGCTTCTTGAACCTGTTTGTATTCTTTAAACAGCTAACAGGTCCATTGATATAGGGACAGCTGTCCACACAGCCTACCTGAACATTGCAAAACCCTTCAATACAATAACCCACTGGGACATTATGCATAGGCTCACCAACGTCGATATGGACACATATCTCACACGATGGATTGATACCTGGATCAGGGATAGCACCCACATGGTCAGAATTGCAGGTGCCATGTCTGACTATAGACCAATTACATGTGTCATCCCACACGGCTCGGTCCTGAGACCTCTTCAGTATATATTTGTCTGACGTACAGGCTACCACAGGGGGAATATGGATGAACATGTTTGCACTTGACTGCAAACTGGGTGCCATGATCAACTCTCCAGCTGCCACATGCATACTCAAACAGGGTCTCACAGAGATGGATGACTGGTGCCTGAGCCATGGCCTACAGCTAAATGCCATTAGTTGCATAGTCATCCCCTTTGGGAATAACAACATGCCCACACATTACCACATAGGTAGTACTCCCATTACATACGGTAGGAGTTGTTAGGGGTTTGGGGACTTGACTTGTTCGTACTGTCGCCTTTGACATTCACGCTGCCAAAGTGGTTGGACACACCTTTTATGTGGGCCACCTTATCCCATATGGTTTCACATCTAGATCGAGTGAGGTCATTGTGCCCCTATACTCATCACATCCATGCTTGGGTACAATGCCACATTTGGGGTGTACCTTACCCGACACCTGCAACAACTGTACTGGCCATGGAAGTTCCTCACCAAGCAGATCTAGGGACTCACACAGATGCCCTGCACAGTTCAGATGCAGTAACTCCAGCTCTACTCAGTCGCTTACCACCTACTCAGATATGATGTGTGCCTGTTGTTTACAGATATACCCAACCCAGAATTACTGGACATGCTCCACCTCAGGATATCCGACTCCCTAGGAGCTACACACTTCAGGGACATATACCTCAGCACAGATGTTAATAAGACATTGTGGAGGGACAGATTCTTATCCCAGAGGCTCCACTCACTCCAGAATGTAATCCCAGTTTCACATAGGCAGAGCCACCCACTGACCACCTACTGGAGACATCTTGATGACTGTATGGGTGATCGTATGTTTACCCCTGTGATATCTTCTGTGTCCCTGCTAGACAGAGGCACACTAGCCTAAACATACATGGGCTATCTTGTATGACCTACTATTCACACACACAGTGTAGTAATCTGACAGGGTTGCGAATGCCAAACACACTCTGGCTAGGCTTGTACATGCCCTAGGGCAGATAGCCTAGTATCGACCTCTGAACTTATGCTAATGTTCAAGATGCACAATGTTTATTGCTGATACTGTTTGCAGGTCTTTATCATCTTTGCTTTACCAGTTTCTATGAACAACTTTGGTATCTGCAGAACATATTTGATTATGACAGGGTTCCACTATATTATAGATGTGTCTGTTGTCATATAACTGTGTGCACAGGGCAGATTGCTGTATACTGACAGGTTCCTGGGTTAACACATGCAACTGCCAGATATGCGTGGCCCACTGCTATACTCAGACATGGCCTAAGTGTGTGAGCATGCCCAGTTCTGCCATTCCATGTTTTGTTGCTTGACATTTGCCTCATTTATTCAAGTGTATGAGCATGCCCAGTGTGACCTTTCAGTATGTTGCTATCTGAGGTCCACTACATTTGTTGATGTGTGCGAACATGACCGATATTAACATTTATACTGTGTGTGTTGGAAGTCAGGTTCTGTTCTCACTGCAGGACTCACCTTTGTGTCATAACTCAACAAGGATTATGCTGTGCCTGCAGGGTTTCCATGAAATACTTTGCATAGACTTATCAACATTCCTTCATACAGGCTGACCACTGCAATACTGTCATGGTTTAGTGGTTCAGTACTTTGGCTATAGTGTACAATATCCTGGGTTTGAGGCCCATCACTGCTTTATATTTTCATACTGAGCAGACCAGACTGCTTAAGGGCCAGTTAAGCAAATATGAGCATGTTGGCTTTAGTTCAGCTGTGCCCTACTTAGACCAGACTTGTCCGACATTGCTCAGTATTCACCAACATTGCTGGACGTTGCCCAATATTACTGAACATTGACCACAGTTGTGCTAGTTGGTGTGTGCGATTTTGTTTGCATATACTACATGGTGGTAAATGCTGTTTAGCACTGCTTTATATTGCTTAACACATGGCAATCATGCCTTAGGTGGTGCTGCAGGGATGCCTATGTCAGATGCACATACTACACTCCCTGTACATGTTTAAAAGCAGGTAGTGTCAACTTAGGCATCCCTTTTACTATATGTGCAAGTCAGAGAGAGGTGTCATTTCCAGAGTTCCTACTGAGCCAGTGTATGTGCTATATGTTGCCTCTTTGTCAAGGCCAAAGCATACTGGGCACGCCTCTTTCTGCCTACTGGGGCAGGCTCAGGTTGTTCCTCCTCCGAGTCACGCTCTGCCTGTGATGGCCTTGGCAATGATGGGGGGCTGTTTGGGCCAGGCCTATGCTGGTCCTGCTGCAGCTGTTTTCGCAGGATCATATTATGTAGCATAGCACATACCATGACAATTTGGGTACATGTAGTTGGTGAGTACTGCAAGGCTCCACCAGATGTGTCCAGGCACCAGAACCATGACTTGAGCAGCCCAAACACACGCTCTATTACATTACGTGTTTGTACATGTGCCTCATTATGGCATTCCTGTTCAGGTGTGTGTGCATTTCTGATGTTTGTCATCAGCCACGGCTCCAGTGCATAGCCAGCATCCCCCATTAGGTGACCATGTGGGATGTCCCCATTGGCAAATGTCTGGTACAGCTGTGTCAGATGCCAGATATGAGAATCATGGTAGCTTCCAGGACAGCCTGCACACACATTCAGTATTATACCCTGGACATCACACACGACCTGGCAGTTGATGGGGGGGGGCCCTTGCAGTTGAAGTAGACCCTACCCTGCTCGCCGGCTGGTGCTTTGATGCGTATGTGCGTGCAGTCTATTGCACCCACTACCTCAGGGTATTCTGCTATTTGCTGGAAGAGACGCATATTGCTGGCCAATACCTCACGGGAAGTGGGGAAATATACATTTATTTATTTATTTACATTTGTTGATCATGATCACCGACATGTGCTCACATGGCATCCAGGAACTGGTGTAGTACCCTGGATGCTGAGCCTGTGATATCCCCATCATATCACCAGTTGGTCTCTGGAAGGTACCTGTTGCTAATATTCTTAGGCCAACACATACCTTGGTTTCCACAGGGATGGGTTCCCCTCTGTTTGTTCTGTGTGTGAGGTGTGGCCTGCACAGCTTAACAATTTGCTGCAGGAGGTCTCTGTCCACTCGATAGCGCTCAGCTATCTCCAGCTCATGTAGCCCCTGGTAGGTTACCCTGGGCCTGTACACTCTTCTCTCTCTCCTCACTGTGGGTTGTCCAGCAGCATTTCCATTGTCACCACCCTCAGCATGTTGCATATGTCGCCTTATAACAGCAATGGCAGCCCCTAACATTTATTTGTCTCAGTAAAGCTTTTTCAGTTTTCACTTCTATTAGCTGACTGTGAGAAACATAATGGACTGTTGTTTGCAGAGTTTTAAGTGCTAGGCTGGGCTGGGCTAGTGTACTGCCTGTGTAATTGCCTGATTCTGATTGTTTTCACCTGCTAGCTCTGCTAGTTCTCCCTGGTAGCTTCCTACTATTTGTTGTGCTTCCTTTTTCCTTTCTGTTTCCTCGGGGGGGGGCCTCGCACACAAGCGCAAACACACGCACAGCAGCTAACGTGCGCACACATGCTTACACGGACTAAAACTTGATTTTTCGGGTTAAAACACGTGCACACCAGCGCAAACGCGCTTACAACTCTTTAAACAGCCTTATACATGCTTATTCCTGCTTAAACACACGCACTCACGCTTACACGCGTGCACTCTGTTTTACTCAGGTTTACATGCGCACACACATGCGCATACCCGATCAGCAAGAAACTTTGGTGTTATCCACGGCATACACCTTCCATTTCTTTCCTTTCCGTAGCCTACCTGTTGACACACCTCTTTCCATGATGTGTAAATGACAGCTGACACATGCCACTCTGCTCCAATGAGCTTCACTTCTTTCATACATACCCCCCTAGTGATGTCACCTATCTTCTACTCTGTTACTCCCCATATCCTACTCCTAAACTCCACTGACTGTGCTCATTTGCTATGTAAACTTGCGATTCACTATCCTAATGCTCATTTACATAGGATTGCCTACTAATGCTTGTTTACATGTCTTAGACTGAGCTTCCCCCCTTGGCAACCTCTACTCGGTGGCCATGTTGTCTTCAGCCTGCCATTCCCTTGCATTGTACATTAACAATTTCAATAAAATTCACAGTTGTGGGTTTTAATTTTTAGTATTGTGGGTTTTAGAGCGCAGCCCATTTGCGCGGCGCTGTGCTACGCTTAAACATCGGAAATCGGCGAAAAAAAAAAATATTTTTATTTTCATATTGCATCAGGAAACATTTCACATGGCCGTATATTTGGCCATTGGCATGCTTCCTGCACTGGATGCAACCTTTATTTAGAGCTGTCATGGCTCTGTTTTGCTATTTGCAGAACGGTACTCAGTTGTCAACTGAGTACATTTCTGCAAATAACACTGCTCTTACTCAGACAGGTTCGGGTTTCCTGAATTGCAAATCTACCTCATTTGCATGCCTTTCGCCTGCAATTGAGGTAATTTGCATATCCCATCCCTGTCCGTGTAAGAGCCATTTTAGGAGCTCTCTTACACGCTCCTACAGGCTGTTCCTGGATCGCTTGTCGGACATGATGGCTGCATGGAGTCTTACTCTGCTCTAAGACTCCGTGCAAGCCTTCGTGAGTCCGGCCCATAGTGTTTTCATACATTACTATCAAAGTGTTCTGTAAACAGATTTTCCAATAAATTACATTCTAAGTAATGCCGCTTATCTGCTAATCATGGACCAGAAATATGGGGTGTTAGTCATTACATTCTGAAAAATCGTGACAGTTGAGAGTGTGTTCATGTACACTAATTAGACTTGACAGCTGGTAGTTTCTTAGTTGGCTGCCATGGGATTAGAACCCACAAGCTGTGACTCCAGGGAACAAGTGCACTAAATTTAACAGTTGACTGATGTCAGATTAGAAAAGACATGGCAGTGCATACAGGAATACTTCACACATATTGGAAAAGATTATTTATCAAGGCACAATCCTGTTTTACATTTTATTGATATTGCTCCTGAAAATCTGGCACTTACACACATGGATATCTGCCCAGAATGTGAGCTACCTTACCCATATTCCTTGTTCCTAGAGTGGGAGGAATATACAGCATTAGTTGACTACAAATGGCCATAACACAGGTTTGAACCTTACTGTGGGTATTGCACTACATTTACCTTACAATTTTTCTGCAGTCTTTGTTCATTTCCTGTTTTACATTTGACTTGTGTCAGATTAGACCACACATGCAGTGACTACAGCTGTATTGCACAGTTATTTGAGCAGATTACTTCTCAATGCACAATCCTGCTTTAAATTTTATTGAAAATGTACCTTAAAATCTAGCATTTATACACATGGTTATCTGGCCATAAAGTTAGCTACCATACCCCTACACCTTGCTCTTCAAATGGGTGGATTGTACAGCAATATGTAACACAAACTGGCCAGAACACAGGCTTGAAACTTACAGTGGGCATTGCACTATGTATATCAGACAGTTTTTTCAGCAGTATTTATTCATTTCCTTTGTACAGTTGACAGCTGTTAGATTAGAACACACAATCAGTGACAATAATAGTGAGCACTTCATTGAAACAGTACATAGCACTGTCACCCTTTAAAATCTATTTATTATTGTTGCTTTAAGTCTGGCATGTACAGCATGGATTGCTGCGTCAGATCTTTAAGTAATAACCCATTTACCCTTGCCATTACCTGATTGCAATCTACAGCATATTTCAGACAATGAGCACAGCAGAATAGTGACTGTTAATCTTTGTAGATCACAACTTCAACTGATGTTTGTAAGCTATACTACACAATAATGCATGGTTACTTGACTTAACTTGGTTTACCATTTCAGGTGGGCACTAAAACATTGCTAAATATATTACATTTCCCAAGTATGTTATACCTGAGTGTTAGGACTGCAAACTCTGTAAATACTTTTTTTATATTGATGGTACATTATGCATTAGGTCCTTGCTTTGATTTTTCTCTACTTACCAGACTCATACCTCATCCTGGCCAGACACCCTGCATGGGACTGGACATTACGAGTCCTCTCTTCTGCAGCTGTTGTAAGAGAAACAAATCATTATGCATGCCAGTTTTGTACACATTCATTTTGTATATTTATAAATCACTGGGACACATACTTCCATATCTCTGGGGTGTGCCCAACCTGAGCATCTTGGAGCCAGGTGTCCAAGGATCCCCTCTTAATATGATTCAGGTTGTCATAGATGTGATGACACTGCTCACCAGTGTGGGGGATAACAGTAGCACTGGTAAGTTCCCTAGCCAAATGATTCCAGGCCTCAGACTTATACTCTGAGCCCTGGTAATTGCCCTGCAGCAGCCAGGGTTCATGGTTTCTGACTGGGAGTCCAACAAACACTTTGGACTCCTGTACATTCCATCTCTGCACCTGGAAGTGTGGTCCCTCACTAACACAACCAAGTATATCAACAGCCAAGTAAGAACTACAAAAAATGGTGTCAGATTCCTGCCTATTGGTCATTATATAGGGTGCATTTCCACCCTTACATGTCATAGTGCAACTTTCAAAAATGTGGCATGTTACTTAGCATCACACAAACTAGCACAAACCATTTAAGCAAAGCTAAGCATCACACAAGCTCGCACAAGCCATGTTTAAGCATAACTTAGCAATGTGTAGCTTTGCTAAATGTAACAATTTTTTAATTTTAAAGTAAACTGATGTTTCAGTCATCTGACTCATGTTCAGAGCAATACAAATGCAAAACATATGACTACTCAGACTCAAACCCTGGACCTACTACACTGTAGGGCATGACTCAACCTTTCTTGTCACTTGGATAGTACGGGGAGCCAGTATATTTTCACATATACCACTGAGATACCTGTTAGTGTTGTACAGCAAAACTGCGTGAGTTTGTGAGTTGCTAAGCACCACACAATTATAACAATTAAATACATCTGGTTTCTATTTTTAGATGTCAGACAGAGTTGCTAAGCACTGCGTTGCTCTGTGCAAACAAGAAGAGACATAAAAAGCAAGTATTCAATTAATTACATCCTGTTTCTACTTTTAGATATATAACAGATGTCAGGTGCATATGTATAAATGCAGCTCATCATTGCTAACCATCATGCCCCACTGTGCAAACAGCACATAAAATTAAAAAAAAATATTACTGTCCTGTACTTAACACCTATTCAGACATTTACTGGACAGCCCACAACTAAGGAACAGCCTCTGTACTGCTGCTTGCATGAATGCAATTGCCATGTCCCTCTGATCTCTCTCTGCAGTGCACTATAATTAATATGTATGGCATGCTGCTGGGGAGGAAACATGGTCGTGCACACAGGTACATTCCATGTAGGCTCTACACAGCGTCTACACAGATTTTATTGAATCCAGATGAATATTTAATTGACAGGTAAAACCATCTGTAAGCAATCAAATTACATGGAATGAACCAGTAATGTAGTCACTATTTTTGGCTTCTCTAAGAAAGTGAACAAAAGATGCATGTGGTTTGTTTACATATATCTTCTTAATTTCCATTAGTTGTGTATAACATGTTATCAAGTAATCCTGGCTGATACATTATTTCATGCTTTGGGAATGTTGGTGTAAAGAGTGACATTTATCATTTTATTACAGATCTTGTTGCTTTGGCTTATTTCGGTAATATTCTGCCAACAGATGTAAACATTCTATTCAAACTATTAATCTATATTGCAAGTGCTTTTGTTTTTACCCCTAGGCATTTAGTACTTGCACTTTTTTATACACAATATGTAATCTTTGACTTCCTTGACTAAACTCTCCTTTATTTTCATTTCACACATCCCTTTAGTATGCAACAGGTATTATTTAAGGTCACCTGCAGTGATATTCACAATTGTGATGGAATTTTAAATATACTTTGAGGAAGCTAAAATCCTACAGCATTTATATTCTGCTGTGAAAATTAAAGACTTCTGCGACAATGATCTAAATGCAGAATTCATTAATGGATGCTCATTAAATCCATAGTATCATAGTTATTTGTTTTCAAGCTGTATGAATGTTTTAACTGACAAATTGCAACATATTTCATCTTTGGCAGATGTAATCAGGATACCACATTTTTTAAATCTCCTGTATTTTGCATATTTTCATTTGTTTTAGTTTTTATTTATATTTAACCAGTGTAGCACACACCAATCCACATAGACTTTTTTCCAGATTCAGCCTTGGAGCTTTGTCTAGTTAAGTAAATTGTTCATTGCCACACAGTAAACAAATAGAGGCTGAAGGAATCAATCCATGAACCATAGAAAGCAGTTTATTAACAGTCCATAGTCTAAATCTGCTGCACTATCTGCCAAACAGTAATGTTAATACGGTGATATGAGAAAGAAGCAGGGTAACACATTTTAATATTATTTGTTTTCAGATGTGACACTCTCCCCCAGAATGGTTTCCTAACATTTTACCTGTCAGTTTATTTATTTCTGCCCTCACATCAACAGCTTTTTCCTACACCCTATTTATAAGCATTGGAGCAGGGGGGATCTGCTTATAAATGGGCTCATACATACAGGGGCATATTGTTTCATAGCCATAAATAAAATAAGTTTGCAAGCTGAACACTGAGTTTTTATAATCATGAATCTCTGAATATGCCAATTTTAAACTGAAGTAGCAATAATATATTTTTTACCTTTATATGAGATTATTGGTATTGTGAAGTCAACATATATATTCTGAGTAACTGCAAAATACTGCAAAATCATGGCTAAAGAATGGGTTTTGAGAAAAGCATGCATTTTGTCAGTGTTTATGTTACAAAGGTTGATTGTCTAGAAACTATGCTGGAAAACTGACCTATTAAGTGATAAACCATTTTTTCAATTGAGGGAATGCAACCTACTAACTGTACAACAGTAAACTAATTCCTGTAATATCTGTCATGCAAACAAAATGCATATGTGCTTCAATAAAACATTGAAAAGTATTTTTTGTTCTTCCCAAGTAAGTGACTATGCATTGCTTTGCACTGTGCAGACTTTTACTACAAGCACACTGTCTTTGATTTACATCCATGCTTGCTTTTTTCAGACTTCTGCTTATTTCAGGACAGCTGCAACTATTTTACAAAAGGAACAGGAAGAGATGAATCTACTGTATTTAATATAAAAAACATTAAAACATTACATTTTAAGATTGATCAGAGTAGGAGAATACTTCGGACCTGTTTAATACCATTTGCCCTTGCAAGGCATTTGGATAACACAAGTAGAAAAATAAGTTTTCAGGCAGAATGAAAAGTGATCTAAATCAGTAAGCAGAGGTAGTCCTTGAGTCCTTGATACAATGCATGGGTCAGGAAGAGGAAGCTGTGTTCTACCAAAGTTGCACTTCATGAAAACACTTTTAAAATGAAAGTAAATGCTGTGTTCTGTACTGTTACTGGGGTAATTTATGCACCCAAGGACTTGGAGAAATACAAAAATCTGGCAATCTTCACAAATGTGGAATATAGAAAGGCAACTATGTAGCAGTGCAACCTTGTGATTTGACACAAAATATGAGTATTTCAAAGCTCAGCTGCACAAACCTGTTATACAAGTTAACAGAGTACTACAAATGGGATGCCTGTGACTGAAGGTGCGAATGCGACTGTGTCAATGTGACTGCGGATTTTTGTATGGGGATGTGTGATAGTTCAAATGCATGACAATATAATTATGTGACTGTGCAAATATATGAGCCTGCAATCTTGTGTATGTCTGAATTTGTATGAATGTGTAAACCTGTTGATGCAGCTGTTTGAACATCTGACTGTATGAACATTAGAGTGCCCCATTGTAGAAATTTGCATTAATGTTGTAGAAGGTTTCCAAAACACTTTTCTTTGATTTATTTACTTAACCCTAAATAACTCATCATATTAATTAATTAATTAAATAACATTCTGTTAAAGAGGTATAGTTTGGACTTGATGATGAATCCCAAAAGACCAAATACTCTGGCCAGGATGGACTACACCTCAGCATGATCTATTGCTATGCATTATTATTACTCTATTGTATAGGTAGTATGGTAATTCATTTCCAGCACACACACACACAACACAACACACACACACACACTGCTTATAACAACTGAACAAAATATTATATATGCAAATTTTAAAAGACAAAGCTAAAATATCTAAAATGTGAAATATCCAAGATGGGAATTTGGCCCTCCTTTACTGCTGTGTGACCTCAGGTGTTGGTATACATAATTAACAGGGACTGTGGGGGTGCAGGTGAGCTTGCCACCCTGCATTAAAAATGCTTTTAATAGTTCACATTTTAGATATTTTGGTTTTCAGTCTTTTGAATCTTGAGTCTTCTGGCATAGACCCATATAAATCTATCTGGTTTACCTTTGAAAAGCCGAAAATCAATTCTACAATCACGCAGCTGGGTGAACCAAAAGTATGAAAGTGAAACTTCGAAAGTCACCTTAGTTCGAAAGTCAGCAAATTGAAAAGCAGATCCGCTGATTTTTGAACAAGTTCGAATACATATCATAATGCAGGGTGGCAAGCCCCCCTGCACCCCCCACACCCCCCTACTTTAATATTCTAACTCCGAGATCGCACTACAGTGGGAAAAGGGACCATTTCCCAATCCCCACTATAGTGCAATCCGCACCCACAATGCCGAATCTGCAATTAGAGAATGCATAGTGACATTCGCTCATTTATTTGATGCATTTTTTTTTCAAGTTTTGCAATCTTGAAAACATTCTTTCGATCTACCAGCTTTCAAACATGTGCATTACGCACATGTAAAGGTAAACCATCTATCTATCTATCTGTCTATCTATCTATCCATCTATATATACACACACACATATATATATATATATATATATATATATATATATATATATATATATATATATACACACACGTGTATGTATATATATATATATATATATATATATATATATATATATATATATATAGAGAGAGAGGAAGGGAGATGTTGAGGATGAATGAAGTGGCGGCAGTATGCAACAGTAGAATGAAAAAGGCTTTCAAGAATCCTTGTGCGTGATTCTTCTATAGAAACTACAATGGAAATTATTCCTCTGGCTCACTGACAGAACCCACACTGTAAAAGTTGCAGACTCCAAATCTGACTTCAAACCAGTGAGAAGTGGAGTACCACAGGGTTCAGTCCTGAGATCTCTCCTGTTTGGTATCTACTTCTCTGAAGTACAGGCTAACACAGAAGGCCTCTGGCTAATGAAGTTCACAGATGACTGCAAATTAGGAACCATAGTCGAGTCCCCAAATGATGTGGACATCCTACAGAAGGGCCTCACTGAGACAGATGCCTGGTGTCAGAGGCATGGCCTCAAACTCAATGCCAAAAAGTGCATTGTCATCCCCGTTGGTAACAACTCTGTACCCATAAACTACCACATAAACGGCAGTCTACTCAATGCCGAATGTGTGATAAAAGACCTTGGGACCCAGGTGGACAGTAGTCTCTCCTTTGATAATCACATCGCCACAGTAGTCAGGAAATCCTTCTATGTGACATACCTCATCACAAAAGGGTTCTCATCCAGGAAAAAAGAGGTCATTGTTCCCCTCTACTCTGCACTCACTAGACCCATTATAGAGTACAACTCCCCTTTTGGAATGTACCTCACAAGACATCTGCAGCAGCTGGAAAGGCCACAGAAGTACCTCACAAAGAGGATTACTGGCCTCAAACAGATGCCCAACACCGACCGTTTCAAAAAATTCCAGCTTTACTCTGTAGCATATCGCCTACTCCGAGGAGATCTCTGTCTAACATATAAAGCTATGTTAAATCCAGAGGTGTTGGACATGCTACACCTAAAGAAATCCCATTCCCTCAGAGATACACAACCTAGGGACCTAAACCTTGTCACCAGAATAAACAGGACATGCTGGAGGTATAGATTCCTGTCCCAGAGCCTTCCTATTCTCTGGAACAAGCTACCCATCTATGTCAAGCAAAGTTCCTCATTAGCACTCTTCAAGAAAAATCTTGATGAGTGGATGGGAAATAGGAAATACACCCTGGGGATCACTTCTGTGGCTCTGCTCAACAAGGGTACAAGAAATTAACTTTCTTGGTAGCATAAGCCAGGGAACCTTGTTGGCTAGGCTTACTTAGGCCCTTGGGTCGATAGCCTAGTACCTACCTATGAACCTATGAACCTATGAGTCATTGCAGGATTTATTCTCACTTCGGCACCAGGCAATTAAATGTTTTGCTCTGTGTGCATTTATATTGTTTTAAAGATGCAATGGATTAATAATAATAAAATATTGAGCTATCATCTGACTCTGATGTACCTCCACTAAAGGTATGCAGACTGTTAGACCAAGATTAAATGTGTGGTTACTTAGCTGGATTGGATTTCAAATAATCTCTCATTTCTCAATAATGAAATTGTTGGTACAGGGGTAATGAAACCACAAGGCTAAAAGCCATGTTCTTCACAGAGTGAATAGCTCAAAACCATGGCTGATGTTCACAGCATAACAAAGTGGGATAGAGTCCTACCTATTTTGAAGTTGCCCTAGGCTGATTACCTGCAAATGAGTGGAAGGACTGAACAATTTGCCTCTCACAAAGTTTGAGGGAGAGGTGCATGATGGAATGTGCATTTCATTTCTTTGAGACTGGAGAGCCAGTGAAGACATTTGTGTTAGAAAGGTGTAGGTCATCTGTGGTCTTACATCAGTTATGGAGTCAAGTGCAACTCCACTAAATGTAAATTGCATGCTTAGTCGCAGAAGTGTCACTGGGTCCATGAAGAGAAAAAGTAGAGAAAATAGTAAAAATACTGATTCCCCGTGATTATAATGTCATCATTCCCATTGCATTTGACCCTTACCAGTAGGGGAATGAATGAGCCAATATGATCTTGGCAGTGGGGGTAGGGATGGGTATGTAGAGCAATTGAGAGGAGAGTGGGCTTGAATGCCAGGGGCTGGATCAAAAAAGTAACAAAATAAATAAATAAACAAATAAAAACAGTCTCTGACATTTTTGTGCACAACAATGATAATGCTGTTTAGGAAACATTTATTTGTTGCAACTGGTTATTATCAGTGAACTTCTTTTTGTGTTTAGCTGTTATGTTATTCTGGTAAACCTCATAGAGAGCTACAACTTACCTGTTTCAGGGTTATGAACTGATGACAAATTATGCAATTGTTTGTTTAAGAGGAATAATATTCAGTTTTTAATTGTAATCTGTGCCATAATTTAAAAACTCCATTAATTTCCTCTAAGTAGAAAGAAACTCTTCCTGGACTAATAAAATAACTGATTCAAATACAGGATAACATTGTATTTGAGACTGCCTTTCTCTGATTTATAACAATGACAGATGTATCTGGGCCAAAAGGATTTGCCTTATTTAGATGTATCTCAGGAAAGAACAGTTCTGCAAACCCCCCATTAGGCTACTTTTTCCCATTGTGGTTGTGCAATTATTCTTTATGGGAGTTTTGACACTGGGTTTGTTAACATGTAGAACATTCTCCAAAATATTGTCTCCTTATGAACCTGGATCCAACTGGTGTTAGAAATGTTTTTATAGCTGCAGAATTCTACAGGATTTCTAAGGAAAAATATTCAGGGGGATTCAATAAAACCTACATGGTTGTTTTCCACCATGTGTGTGTCATTGTGAGAAGCACACATGGATGCGAAAACTTTTAGATTCAGTAAGAAGCATGTAGAGGTGGGCACCCCTGCACAAAAATGGTAAACACCACAGTATGCTAATTACAGCATAAGCAGCTGAATTATGTGATAATTAACCAATCTAACACGGTGGAGCTACTCAACAAGCTATAAAGCAAATGTGTAGACTCCATGCTAGTGTTGCCCATGAATTCCAAAACTTTTGGAATACAGCCACAGAAAGGAGTCTGCAGAGACAGAATAAAAAGTACAGAAATATGATGCTGAACATGTTAGAAGATGAGCATACCTACAAGAAACTTAGTAAAAATGAGATACAGAAAATGATTACTTGCTTCCACAATACTTTATCTAATATGCTTGTGGAAAGACACTTATCTGAGGAACTTTTTGATTTCTTTGAAGTGTTGGATCCAACAGTTCCTACTATTAGTGGTCTACCCAAGATTCACAAGGGATATGATAATCCCCCGCTACAACCTATCATAGCAGGAAGAGATTGGGTGACTGAACCTCTATCTATGTATGTTGAGAGTGAACTTAAGAACATATTACCTAAAGCCACTATGGTACTAAAAGGCACAGGGAGCTTTTCTGAATGATTTGTTTACCAAGATGGAACACCTGGATAATACTATGGATGTCTTCTTAGTTACTATGGATAGCGATAGTCTCTTCACTGTGATACTCAATACTTATGGCACTGGAGCCATTAGAGAGTTTTTTCATCAGTCTGGTTTCAAAGTTGACCTGATATGCTCTCTGTTGGAATTAATTTTAGAAAATAATGTTTTTGTGTATGGCCAAGATTATTACTGGCAGACATGGGGGTAGCCATCAGCACCCACTGTGCAAACAGTTATTCCAACTTAGTACTTACATATTGGGAACAAAACAATGTCCTTTGTGAAGCCAATCCATATCATGTACATTTGTCCTATTATGGTCATTTTGTGGATGATATCTTTATTCTATGGAAAGGGGTTGAAGAACAAATTATTTCATTCAAGGAATATCTCGATTCAAGTACTGATTTTTTTGAAATTAAGGTTAACTATTCCAAAAAAGAGATTAACTTCTTGGATGTCAATCTCCCGTTACATCAAGGTAAAGGACTGAGTACCAACATACATAGGAAGAACACATGGAAGAACCATTACCTGCACTGAAACAGCATGCATCCTAGTCATATCTTTAGAAATATAATGGAGAATCAAACATTATATACCTCCAGACTATGTACTGATGATGCTGATTTCAATAGGAGAATGGGACAGTTTACAAAAAAATCTACAAGATAGAGGATATAATGAAAGAGACCTTGTGATTAGAACTAATCCTGATGAACTAAGACGTAATAAAGGATGCCCTTATTTTTCAAATAAAAAACTTTCTAAGGGACCAAATACTAAAACAGGAGAGAAAAGGAATGAAAATAAGCTCAACTGTGTTCTCACTTACAGTACTGACTGCTAAAAGATATGTGAAGTGATCAAAAGGTTTTAGCCAGTACTCACAGAGCATGAAAACGTAAGGAATATTGTTGATGAGAATACAAGATTTGTTTTTAAAAATAAAAAGAATATCAAATGGTTATTATGTGGGAAGGATGGATTCTGTCACAAGAAAGTATCCAGCAAAGATGGAACATATAGATGCAGGAAATGCAAAGCTTGTTCCTCTATTGACATCAGTAACTTTTTTGTACATTCCATTTCGGGTAAACAGTGGCCGGGATTCACAAATCCTCCATGTAAGACTAAATAAGTCTTACTCGGAAACTGCAGTCTAAGAGTTTGATGTCAGTGCATCATGCATATTCATGAGGGTGCGCTGACTCAACTCTAAGGCTAACACGGAACATGCACGAGTGCAGGGGGCGTGTCAGACTGCCGAGCAGTCCAAATATCCACGCCCCTGCAAGTGCCTAAACTGCAAATGTCAACTGAAATGAGCGAGTCCGCTCAAATGTCTACATACCCAACACTACACTCCCCCACATTCTAAATCCCTGTACAAGTTTAAAATGTAAAGCTTTCCTTTTTTTTTTATTATTCCCGATATAGCTGCCCGTATTTGCATGTGTATGTGGGGGTTTGCCCATTGCTTAGCTACAGTTAGCAGTGTAGACATCGAAGAGGATAATAAACTACTTATATGCAAATTAAACCATATAGCAATAGCATAGTGGTAGAGCTTTCGCACAAAGATGAGGCATTCCCAGTTCGAGTCCCACCACTCCCCTTCCCATTTTCTGTAGGAAATCTGTACATAAAAATAATTCCTGACATTTACCTTTTAAATTTTAGTAAAATGCATTGAAATGGCCTATGTGGTAGTGAACGATATTATATATATATATATATATATATATATATATATATATATATATATATATATATATAAGAAGGTGGAATGGTCATGCATACTGATAAATGCATAAGTAAATTATCTTAAGCAATGTGAAGCACTGCTAAGCAAAGTTTACTAGTATTAAGCACAGTTAAGTATAATTGCTAATAGCTTAGCACTGCTGTAACTAGCGCAATGGCTTTGCGCGTAGCTGCGCATCGCGCCAACTAGCACAAACAAAACATGTTTGCGTGGAGCTGCGGACCATGCTAACTAGCACAACATCGGGCAATGTCGGACAACGTCAGGCAATGTAGAGCAACGTCGAGCAACGTTGGGCAAAGTTGAGCAAAGTTGGCTAAATATAGCCACACCTCCTAGCCAGTCTGGCCAGTAGTAAAATAAAAAGCAATGACAGGCCTTGAACCCGGGATACTGTGCATCATAATCACAGTGCTAAACCACTAAGCCATGACAGCTTTACATATGGATGCATTTCCAACACACTCATATATATCAATAGAAGTTTACCCATTGCTAAGCAGGTTTGCTTTTAGCTGAGATTTTTCAAAACCGGCCAATCACAAATAAGTGTGGGAAATGAGGCATATTTAAGCTCCATAGGTGGGAATAATTGCCATAACTGGTTGTAGCTCCCATCTGCAGACAGTATGGCCAGTGTTGGAGAGGGCTCTCATTTTCGAGCACAACGGTGGGGCATTGAGGATTCAAAATTAATGATTTGGCTCCTCATCCATCATCATGATGCAAGACTCCTGCAGGGCCAGTTTCAAGGCAATGAGTACAAAGCGGAAGCCTGGAACCATCTAGCACATGATCTCACCAGTGCCACAGGCATCCCTCGGACTGGTGAGCAGGTCAGACACCACTACTCAGACCTGAAGAGATGCAAGGAGGACCGACTGAACCAGTGGATACAGGAGGCCCTTGAAATGGAAAATGCCCCACTACTGAGTATGTAGCCATGGAATGAAGTATGTAAGAATTGCTACTGTAGTCTATATTATGGATAGGTATGTCTCAATATCCCTTCATTTACTTCACAGGTGCAGGTGTCCGTGCTGCGAATCAGCAAGCCTATGCAGATAGGCTGCTAAGGCTGCGCCACCAGGCAGGTTAGTAATTATTCTGCATGTGTTGTCATATAAAAGAAGTGAGAGCATGAAAAAGAGTGTTGTAACCCATTAATAAAGGTATAATAAATCTTGAATAACTGCTCTGCATGTACTGTTATATAAAATAAGTGAGACAGCGTGAAAAGGTGCTGTAACTCATTAATAAAGGTATAATATGTCTTGAATAAAAGTCCTCTGCATGCACTGATATATCAAATAAATGAGAGAGCCACTAGAAAAGTGTGTAATGTAATTAATAAAGGTATAATTCCTGGAGTGTGTCTGTCACTTTCTTTGATATGTTGTTGTACCGTTGCATTATAGAAATAGTACTGTTGTATTAAGCGCAGTCAACCCACACATGGGTAGGCCCATATAAAGTGGATGAAGGGAGTGCCAGTAGCTGTTAAGCATATATACAGTCCTCAACTGTTGGTTCATGGCTGGCATGTAGAGGTTAATCTGGCACATGAGTAGCTTGTTATTGTGTTCCCCAGAAATGTCAGTGTGCTGCTAGAAATGTAGGAGGCTGTTAAAATATACCTGATAATGTCACCTGAACACATCCAGATATGTAGATATATAAATATAAATGAAATATATAAATATGTAGCAGTAACATCTGCATCCTGGACAGTTTGTATGTCAGATACAGGTCAGGTATCTCAAGAACTAGCAAAACCCATTTCACAATTTAACGGACATTGCCTAGTGTAATAATACATGTAGGCGATATATAACTGCAGTCAATAGGAATGTTGTGTAAACTATAAGTATATATAAGTTGTTAATGGGGGTATCTTTTGACACCCTACTGTATGTGCATAAACAATGCAATTCCACACCTCAATGGGTATGTCTAATCGCATAACATTTGTTGGGACACATGCCCTATTGGTTTATAAATATCTGCATTTACTTTGATGCATGTGCCCTGTTCACATACCACAATCTTGGTGGCCTGTTGCCATCAATCAATCCTGCATGCTGTTGGAATTTCCACTGTTGTTCTATATATGCATGTGTTATGCTTGCTGTTCAACTGTTGGAACTCTGGTGTGTTGGGTTAATGGGAATACTACTGTATGCTGTTACAACTAAATTGGAATGCTGTTGGCTATTACTAACCCATAATGTCATTACATCCTCCTAAACATAGAATGTATGGGAAGGCCGGTCCCAGCGGACTCACCTGTCCCACCTCAGCTGGCGATGGCACCTGGCACCAGCAGGTCCGGTGCCCAGCCCGGGACCTCCTCCTTCATTGGTCCTGTGCCACCTTTGGGTGGAAGCACTGCAGGGGATGGGGCTCATCCCCCTGTGCAAGCGTGGCTGGAGGAGGGCCACCTATCACCCTCCGAACGGTCCGGGCTGTGGTACGTAGGGAGATTGAGCATTCAGTCACTGATCCTCTATGCCAGCTCGAGGCAAGAGTGGCATGACTCACGATTGAGCATGCCTCTCCTACACTGCCCCAGCACAGCCACCCTCTGGGCTGTGAAGGTGCAGTGGTGACTGCCCATGGGTGGGGATCTCAGTTCCACTGTTGCCATCTGTGGGCTCATGGGCTTGCAATTTCCAAACATCCTTCCCCGTCAATGGTGTTCATCCACCCCATGTGTCATATTCCGCCCCTGTAATGCATCTTGTTTGTCTTGTCTGTTTACCTCCCCAACCTACCTCCCAAAATATACCTACTTCCCCTACCCCACATTCCACTCTCACCTGAAAAAAAAAATTGGGCAATCTGCTCCCACAAAAAAATTACGCCCCATACATAGCTGCCCATTTTGCACACATGTCTGCTGGACACATAAACTGAAATTCAATTGGCAGTAGAACATACTTTGTTGTCCTCACCCCTCTCTCAGGGGTGGAAGGTTTCAAATTTCCCTCCAAATTACTAGTATATGCACAGCTGTTGCTGTTAAAGAAATGGGCAGCTATGGACCTTCCCTACACCTGTCCTGCACATCCCTAGCTGTTTTCCCTACTGTCTTTCCCTCTTTGTGCCCCTTTTTCACCACTGTCCTATCTCCCCATTTTCTTTTCTTTCAGAGAAATGAGCTCAGGGGTTAGCAAGAGTAAGCACTTTTAAGCAGTAGTTAGCAGGTTTGCACAAGTGTGTGCTTATGTGCGCTTAGCTAAGTATTGCTAAGTGTCGCGCAAACCTGCTTACAACTGCTTAAAAGTGCCTTAGTCACCCTGCATATGAGAGGCCTTGTTCTGCTCAGCAGAAAAATAAAACACCACTGTCAGTCTCGAACCCCAGACATTGCACACACTAGAATGCATGAAGTACCACTAAGCCACAGTAAATATACTGCAGGCTATTGCTGAAATATATATATCATGCATCAGAATGAGTGAATGTAAAGGAAAGATAGGAATGCCATAACACAAAACCTGTTCTGTGGAACTTTATCAGCAGTTGTTGTGGAATTGCATTACATGACTGTGATAACAGAACCAGACATTTTAGCAGTAAATAATGTTACAGCAGCACTTTACAACCCCCACACAGTATCATAGAAGGACAATCCCCACCCAAATGTACAAATTACCTGTGTTTTCAATGTCCAGCAAGGATGTAGGTAGGCATACTCAGTACTGGAATTGTCCAGTTTTCATGAGCATCCTGTGCTAATGTCAACAACTAAAAAACACAAACTGTGCAGAAGTGAGTACATTAATATCCACAGTATAGCAGTTCACAAACAGTTCATGTGCCAAATGAAAACATCTCAATAACTACGTATGTATGGCAGCTAATTGTATAAGTAGAAAATAAACTACATACTCCCATGTATCTTGTGTTAGCATTTGTAGGGGTGAGTACAATTCTACACTGACAACTGTGTACTGGAAGTGGCAACATTCAGGTCTGAGTACAACATTAAAATCACTGGCTACACCCCTAGAATCAGAGACAAGAAGTATATCTACCTTCTGACTTACACAACGGTGTCCACAGCAAACAAGCATGGTCCCCACTTTGGAAAACTGAAAGGGCTATGCCTACCTGACTTAGCAATTTATAGCATTTGGTTGCTATTACAGTGAGTACTGTAAGTACCACACAGCAGGCTGCATGAAATTGCCAAATGGTGGCCAACAATTGGTGCAGAGGCCATCACATGCACATGTGCAGATACCAATAAAAGCAAGCTGTACTTGCTGTCCACACATGCAATCATTTCATTGCAGGTACGGAGAGAGAGGGAGAGAGAGAGAGATCGACAGAGAGAGTCACAGACCACAGCAACAGAAAAAAAAGATATAAAAGAAAATATATTGAAAAAAATATATATATTGAAAAAAAATATATTGAAAAAATAATATATTGAAAAAAATATATTAAAAAAAATTATATTGAAAAAAAATAAGATAAAAAAGTGTGCAAAACACACGGAACTAACTACTACAAACACATACAAAGGAAAGGTATGTAACATATGTATTTACTGGCATGTAGTAGATGTTTTTGAAGAGTACTCTACATAGTTTGAATCATCCATATGTGGCAGCAATACGTATCTATGCACAGATGCCCTGCATAACTACTGCTATGGAGAAATCGGTGTGTAGCTATGCCCAGTGGGATATGACTGTGACATATGTAGTTCAGCATTAAATGTCAAACATCTGATCCATGTTATCTGTGTTCTGTACAGTAGTGTGTACAATGTCTGTTTGGGGGAGTAGCACATACAGTTATATAAACATGGATGTGACAGAGTAACACATGCATGATAGTCATATTAACATGTTGCTTAGCATTGGCAACAGCTGTACCAGGATAGTATGCTAATCTAGCATTTGCAGCTATATATACACCCTCTAATTTTACTGTATGCTCACATGTGACACCTGTTCATGTTGCAGCAAGGCCCAACAGGTCAGCTGTGAGGTACATGGACTTACAACAGTGTGGTCCTTGTGTGTGTATGGCACACACATACAGAGAGATCTGTCTGTGTCAGATATATTAGCATCTGTACATGTGCATAGAGCAAGGGACATACTGCAACTGCTTGTGAAAGGTGGACATATATATGTTGTTGAAGGTTGTTGTGTGCATATTTCTATGTAGGTTGTAGTGTGTGGCAAACCAGACAGCATACAGTGCTGGTATATGACATGTGGTGGTTAAACGCTGTGGGTATGATTCATCAGGCTTGCAGTGTTGCAGCCAGTGAGGCCTGCTAAAGCTACATGGGCTGAGAACACCTTCAATGCATTCCACACAACACTGTGCAATATTATGACATAACTGTAAACCTCACAACCTTCACATACCTGATATTCCCACCATGAAAGGTGGACTGTATATGTGCCTATATGTATATCTATATGTACACCAATGGATGTTTATATGTATGTGTGTGTGTATATATATATATATATATATATATATATATATATATATATATATATATATATATATATATGTGTGTGTGTGTGTGTGTGTGTGTATATATATATATATATATATATATATATATATATATATATATATATATATATATATAAAATATATATTTATAGAGAGAGGGAGAGGGTCATATTTACTGCAAAAGATGCCTGGTGACAAAGCCATGGACTCAAGCTCAATGTTGACACTGCATTGGCATCCCTCCTTGCAAAAACTCAGTACCCATTAAATACCACATAGGTGGTAGTCTACTTAACACCAAAGGTGTGATAAGAGACCATGGGACACAGGTGGACAGTAGTCTCTCCTTTGAAAATCACTGCCACACTAGTCATGTAATCTGTCTACCTGGCACACGTCATCACAAAAGGTGTGTCATCCTGGGAAATATAGGTCAGTGTTCCCCTCTACTCCACACACATAAAACCCATTATAGAGTACAATGCCCCATGTGGTATGTACCTCACAAGACATCTACAGCAACTGGAAAGGACACAGACATACCTCACAAAGAGTAATACCAGCCTCAAACAGATGCCCTATGCAGACCATCTCACAAAACGACAGCTAGACTGTGTCACATACCACATACCCAGAGGTGACCTCTGCCTAACATACAAAGCTATGTCAAACCCAGAGCTGTTGGACATGCTCCACGTAAACAGATCACATTCCCTATGAGCTACACGCTCTAGGGACCTAAACCTTGTCACCTCAATAAACAGCAAATGCTGGAGGGATACATTCCTATCTCAGAGACATCCCATAGTCTGGAACAAACCACCTATCAATAGCAAACAAAGCTCCTAATTAGCAGTCATCATAAATAATCCTGATGATTGTATGGGAGATAGGAAATACACCCCGGGAATCACCTCTGTGGCTCTGCTTGACAGGGCCACGTGAAATTAAATTACCTGTGTGTCAAAGGCCAGGGTAGCATATGGCTAGACCTCTATAGGCCCTAGGGCCAATAGCCTATAACCTACCTATGAACCGATACACACCCACATGTACTTGTTACAATAATTGCTATGTGAGGTTGACTGAGTGTGATGGTGAATGTGTTGGTGAATGTGTCAGAGTTCTGTATATGAGTGATAGCTAAGTGGGAAACTGTTTCTGTCATGGTATTATGTGTCTTAGCTGTGATCCCAGCAAAAGATGTGTATGCTATTGCTAGGCAGAAAAAGCAGTATGCCATATGGTCTGACATAGTCCATTGGTGTCGACTGGGGTGTCCCATTGTAGGCTACAGCAGTACATGTATGCTTATTGAGTGTTACTGCTGGTGAATCCAACCCCTGTATGAACTGTAGTACTACCTGAAGCTGTATGCCTAAACAACACAGTATGGTGTATGTCCACATTTCTTGGAACCACTGTTTTGTGTGTTCCCCGTAGTCCTCACAGATGACATACCTCAGGAATAAGGTTTTGTAACTACTGACACACAGTACTGTATGGTACACATGTAAAGGTCATGTGGGTTGCCATACCTTTGTGTCTAGTATATATGTCTGATGTGTGTGTGTATGCCTGTACCATGGCCTTGGTCATATGTGTGTTACAGGATATAGGTGCATATCTAGCAACATGTGTAGTCTAGTACAGCAGTATGCCACCTATATTATTGAATGTGCACATATGTTAGGCAGGGGTTTGCCATCAATGACTAGTGTGGTATACTGGTAATACTGTAACTGGACTTTGCAATCATTGCAATGGATTACATGTTACTTTATGCATTAGCTTGATATATACCCCCTGTGGCTAGGTGGTGCATTGTGTCGCATACAGCGTGCCATGTTCTGTTGTATAGTCTTACATACTGGCTTATCTTTGTTGCTGTGCAAAACATGGTTTGATATATAGAGTGTGCCAGGCACTGTCAGGCAGTTGTGGGTTGAGCACTGATATGTGGTATTGAAAGTGTGTATCATCTGACAGCCAATAGGTTGCTATATATGGCAGTTAATTGATATCTGCACTTTAGAATGTTGTGTGCCACATGACTTGCTCACACATATTGTTTCATTGTCTGCCAGGGTCATGGCCCACCATCGTAATCCGTCATATAGCCCAGCAGAGGAGGAACTGATTACAGCCACCTTGGTTCAGCACTACGTCCTGCTGTTCTCAAGAACCAGCCAGGACCAGCATGAGCGGACTGCACTGTGGCAAGATTTTGTCCGTAGGGTAAATGACATAGGCATGCATAACCGGACATATGAGCAGGTACGCCATCACTGCAGTGATTTAATTAGACATGTCCGGCAGCGTGTGTCTGATATCTGTAGACAAGAGCTTGCCACAGGTGGTGGGGTAGCCATCCACCCCCCCCATCACCAGAGTGGAGGAGCTGCTCCTGAGCCAGGTGGCTCCTGGCCAACAACAACAACAACAACAACAACTTACATGTATCATCATGGAGGCCAGAGCCACCCAGCAAGTTAACAAGGAGCATGCAAGTAACATGGCATAGCTGTACACTACTGTTACCTCTATTGGTAGATCATGCTTATGTGAGATGTGTACTGTGTAGTTAGAAGATGTGGTGCGTAGTGTTGTGCAATAATAATAATTAGGAATATAATCTGCAGGCCTGTAACTGTCAACTGTTGTAATACTGTAAGATTGCAAACACACAGTAGCAATGCCACAGTTGTTGCCACAGACAAAATGTCTCATATCCCTGTAGGTCCCTTTGATGTGACAGCAAGGCAGCAGACCCATGCTGGTGAGTGTGTTCTACATTTAAAATTGCTAATTAAATGTGCATGTCATAGGTGAGGTGTAGGCCATGTACAATTCACACACGTGCACATAATGCATGCTGTGCATGTTTGCTGTGAAACTATGCACATCTCAATAATGTGAGTAGCTGCCTCAAACACATGCAATACACGGAGCATCCCACACAATTGTGGCAACACTGTAGTGGACATTGGATAGGCAGAGTCGATACACATACACACAACATGCACAACTGTGTCATACACAGTACACGTTAACATGCTACACATGGCGTATTCAGACACCCGCTGTAAGGTCACATTCCAGTATCCCAAATGTCATCCACACAGCACACATAATATACCTGAGGGGTAGAGGCCTCTCATGTGGCTGTGTGACACTCTTCAACACATAACACATTCATGTTAGGCAATGCCCCCTATTGGGCACCTTACAAACCCATGTAATAACTGGCTGTGAAATGGTGAATGTAGCCATGGTACTGCAGTTCAGGTAGAGCATGCTATGTGCCAGTCTGGCACACATTAGTAGCCTTGAGTGACCACATGATGCTGCATGATGATGGCTCATAGTACTACACCCCATCCAGTTACAGTGGCCACAGTACTACACATATCATTAATTGCTATGCACCTCAATGTTGTGTGTGTGCAAACATATGCACCTATACACAATATGCATAGCAATCACCATTTGTACAAAGTGACACACATATGTCGTGTAATGCTATTGAGTGTATAGGTCACATGACACACATTGTGTATGTGTGATGTTTAATGTTGCAGTTGTGTTGTAGCATGCCGTGTCATCGCTGGCACTGGCATGTCCACAATATGTCCTACACTCACTATAACCACTGTACAATGGCTATGTTGAGCAATGGTATTCCATCAGGTATACATGCACCACTCATCCTGTGTGTATTCATAGCATGCATGTGCTAAACCTGTGTCCACAATTATCTGCTAAAGACACAGATGCTCTAATCAGAAATGGATATCTATGTGACACACAGATACACATCCATCCGTGGTATGTATACCTGTGAGTGATGGTGCACAGGACATTGCAGAGCTTTTAATACTTGCACAGCAATGTTGTGTCCATGTACACATTGCGTTCCAGGGTGAGGCCAATCACTGAACAAAAACACACATGCATCAAAGCCATGTATACTGTTATTAGCAAGGGCTGTCTACACTCACACTGCATGCTGTTGAGCAACACACGTCCTGCATGCTGACACGTTTGATATAAATGTTTGGCTTGTGATACTGTACCCCACCATCACATGCTATTGAGTATGTTCTGGATTGCTGGTGGTGGTGTGTGTGTGTGTGTGTGTGTGTGTGTGTGTGTGTGTGTGTGTGTGTGTGTGTGTGTGTGTGTGTGTGCATGTCTGTTTTAGTGAGGAGTGTATTTGTGTGCATGTGTTCATGTGTTCATGTGTGCATGTGTTCATGTGTGCATGTGTGCATGTGTTCATGTGTTCAAGTGTGCATGTGTGCATGTGTGCGGACATCATGTACAGGTTATAAAGTGTGTTTCCTGTCTTCCTCTCACAGGTGCTGGGTTTGGGCTGGTTCACTGCAGCAGGGAAACTGATGTCACTGAGCATAATAGTGATAATGATGATGGGTGTGTTGAGGTACAGGCATGTTTGCCAGGGTCTGTCATTGGGCCAGCAATCGACAGTACACAAGTGTCCACCCCATCCATGCACACAGTCATACTGCCAATACATCCATCACCAATGCCCTTAGCTGAGGGACAGCGTACAGCCGGCATTGGCCAGGACAGTGTGGTATCTATGGCACATGCATCCTGACACAGCAGCCATACCTAGATGTCTGGAAGGGTACCACATAGGCACATGTCCAGGGATTCTCGTCGGAGCACTGCTGCTCATCATGCCACTGGCAGATGTGAGACAGGTCTTACAACCTCACGCATGTTCCAGGCTGTCATGGAGGCACAGGCACATATGGAACGGTACACCAGACAGGGACTAAGGGCACAGAGGGCACATAACACCACCGTAATTGACAGTATCCGTGACCTAGCAGGTGCCATCCATAATTACACTGAGGTCACTGATAGACGGAGTGAGGCATTAGATGTCCTCCGCAATGTCATGTCCATGTGTCAGGACAGTGCGGGATGGTTGAGTCATCGACATGGACGTATGCCAGCAACATCAGCAGCTGGCAGTCACCGCTGACATCCTTCAAGTCACAGCCGCTCCTGTAGTGCCAGTACCAGCCCCAGCAATGTTGAGGGTGGGCTGTTCATAGACCGTCCTAGAAGACCACATACACGTGACTTTGGACAGTCCCAGCAGGGACCTGGGTCCAGTGTACATCCATCTACCTCTGGGGATAGTACCCAGTCTGACTTAGTACCTGATAGTGTCAGTAGCACCCCTGCCAGGCACAGGTGCCGTATCCATGGCCAGAGATGGTGATCTGTAATGCCTGGCAGGTACAGTCTGTGGCTGTCCCACAAATACCCGTATATGGCAGCCACATGGTGGAACTGTGTGCATGCAGACACACACACACATAAACAAGACACCTAGGGCTAACACATACCCGCACACATTACATCAACATTGGCCCATACCAGTACTCTTGGCCCTCACACACACACACACACACACACACACACACACACACACACACACACACACACACACACACACACACACACACATTGATTCCATGGCTCACTGTAGGCCTCTGGCAAACCAACAACACACCCTGTGCATATGATGAAACCTGTGCCACCTCCTGTCATCTGTAACATCGATGCAGGAACAGGTTACCATGGTACTGATGCACAGGGTGACTTTATAGCAATTTAGCAATGTTAGCATGTTGTCAGCAGTAGAGTGTAATGATATGCTTGAAGGTGTAGCTGAGCAGGCATGGTGCATTTAAGCTATGATTGTCAATGTATTAATGTTTACACCAGGGTTAGTTCCAATGGTGTATTGTCCGCCCACGTGCCACTTGGCTGATGTGTGTAGTATTGGCAGCATGTGTTAGAGAGTGGACAGTATGTGTGAGATGTGTGTGGCACAGATTTGCAGGTGTACATTTGTGAACATGGTGGAGGTGCACTGTCTGCATGTACGTGCATAGTGGACACATGGGCAGGGTGACATGCCCTGTATTACACAGTAACACTCCATAGTTTCTATTGGTGGCCAGTATGCATTGTACTACACACATTTCGGAACTTGACTACACTTGTTTGTATGACATGGTTTGACACTGTGCTGTGGGTGATACTGTTACTATCTGTCATTGTTTTGCATTCTGGTAGTATACATAACTTCAACAGCCTGACCATAACCAATCGTTAGATGATGTCTTGACAACTGACACACAGATGTAGGACACACAGTAACATTTGGATCCTTCAGGTACTATACTATGCCAGTAACCAGTGGTATTCACCTGCACCCATTACTGAGATCACTCCTGTTTGGCATAAAGCTCTCTTAGGTACAAGCAATCACAGTAGGGATATGTCCATCCACTTCTGGTAATGCATACTGTGGCTTATAATGCATTCTCCAGATGACACACACATCCTCCACAAGGGTATCACACAGACAGATCCCTGTTGTCAAACCCATGCTGTAAAGCTATAAGCCAACCAAAGCATAGTCATCCACCTTTACAGAACATAGTATACCCACAGTACCACATAGGTAGTAGCCACCAACATGAAGAACAGGTACCGATGTGTACATGCAACCAAGTGGTACATCATCTCTCCTTTGATAATCACATTTCCAAAGGTATTTTTAAATACATCAGTAGATCACATAAGCAATAAGGGGTCTGCATGCATATCCACAAAGGTTGTTGTACACCTATAATAAATAGCCATCATTGACAGACTTTGCTGCATTTGGACAGGTCTGACATATACATCGGCCATAAACCCTCACTTACACAATTCAATAGAAACTGTAATGAGTGTGTGTGACACGGATGACCTAGGCCAGGGATCACTGCAGTGGCTGACCTTGTCACAAGCATACAGATGTGACCTAAGGTCTGGAAAGCAGCAGCACACTCTGGAAAGGATGACAGATGTGTTCTTGGAGAAAGCAGGGTTCCCACACATGCAGTAATTGAGGTCACATGTATGTATATGTATTTGCCACACAGGTACCTCACATGTGCAATGCACATACTGTTGTCATACTGATGTGTCATAGAGTAGTAAAAGCAAAACCCACAACACATGGACCAACAGTGTCACACACATAGAGCACACACACACACGCACTCACCAAGTGCAGGATTCAAACCCCTACCTAACTATGTCATGATACTAGAGGAGTATGCATTAACACAACACGCTATACACATTACTGTGCGTTCTCTTTTCCACAGGTATATTTGTAGGATGGTGACATCATCAGACTTGACCAAGATTAGTATACCACTTTTAAGGTGTTTTACTACTCTCCAAAAGGGTTGCTCCTCTCCCAGGACATCACACACAAACAGACACACACACTTGTCAAATGCAGGATTCAAACCCCTACCTAATTGGTTTATGATACTACACGTATACACATTTACATGACGCGCTAAACACATTACTGTGAGTTCTACTTTCCACAGGTATATTTGTAGGATGGTGACATTATCAGACTAGACAAAGTGGGTTACATTGGGTGGGCTACATAGAAGGAATGTCTAAACACTTTGGCCATGTGATCATCAAAGGAGAGTTTACTGTCTAACTGTGTCCCCAGGGCCTTCATGACTTTCTCCGTACATACTGGAGTACCACCTATGTGGTAATTTGTTTGCACTTTGTTTTAGCCAAAGGGGATGACTATGCATTCTTTGGCATTCTTCTTGGGGCATTGTTTTGACACCAGGTATCTGTCTCTGTAAGCCCCTTCTGGAGGATGTGTGTGTCAACCATAGAGTCGATTATGGACCACAGTTAGCAGTCATCTGCAAACCTGTTCAGCCATACTCCTCCAGTGCTTGCCTATACCTCTGAGCAGTGTCTACTGAACAGGTGGGGTCCCAGGACCAAGACCTGTAGCATGCCATGTGTGACTGGCTTAGAGTCGGACATGGCACTCGCAACTCTGAACACGTGTGTTTGATCTGTGAGCCACTTGGCCACCCATCCTGTGACATAGCTGTTAATATTCAAGCTGGTAAGTGTGTCCATGATGACAGAGTGGGGAGTGGTGTAAAAAGTCCTTAGTGAGGTCCAGGTGGGCTGTGTGGACTGCTTTCACCTCCATCTATGTCCTTGGTAACTGTTTGAAATAAGTCAACTATGTTTAGTAGGCAGGATTTGCCTTTAACAAGGTGAGGTTGTGTAGAGTCCAATGTCTGGAGGTCCCCAATGTCTCTCTTTATGGGTTCCATGACAATTTGCTCAATAGCTTTGTAGACCAGGCTGAGTAGACATATAGGGCAATGGTTTACAGGTTCTGTTGTGGCACCCCCTTTGTGGAGCTGGATGACTGTTAGTGTATGCCATTCTTTGGGTACATAGCCTGTGGTACGATTGAGTCTGGGCAGTGAATGTAGGTGAGGGTGAAGTTCCTTTTGGGCCTAGTGTAAGACACAGCCTGGGACACTATCCAGTCCCATTGATGCTGTGTTCTTGGCTTTGGAGAGGGCTGTCTTTACCTGCATGTCCATGAAGTCTGGGGCTCTGCATCCTTCTGTGATGGACACAGGCCCTTTTGGGGGTGATGGGGGGAAGTTTACACTGAACTTGTCCCCCAGGATGTGGGCAATGAAAGTTGGTTCAGTGTATTTCTTGCCATTTGTCAGTAGCTGACAGCATATTTGGAAGTTGACAGCTACATGCCTGTATAGCTACCACAGGCTTTGCAGTTGTTATTCTTACATTCCTTGACACTTTGTCTATAGAAACTGTTCTTGAATTATTTTATGAGTGATCATTGTTTCTTCCTAATAATGATCAGTGATGCCTTTCCTTTAGTGAAGTTGGCTCTATCAGGTGTTAGTTTCCTCCTTCTGTTGTCTAGCTTTCTATGGTCAACGACCACCAGATTGTTTTCTTATTTTTGGAGGAGTGCATCTTGGTTTTATTTGTGATGTCTCGATCCATGCATCCCTGTAGATGCTCATAGGATGCACTTGTAAATGATTTGGCAGATTGTATACCATTATCCTATAGCAAGAGGGTTTTGGAACTTTCCACTTTGGTCTTGTGAAGTGTGCAGTTTGCTTTTGAAAATGTCTTCATGGTGGTTTCATTGACTGGGTGGGGGGGTGGGATGTGGATGTCCAGTGTGATTACTTTATGATCTGATATTACCAGCAAGGGTTTTATCTCTGTTGTGCAACACTGGTACCCCATGTTGGTGATGATCATGTCCAGTATGGTGTCACCTCTAGTGGGCATGGTGACCAGCTGTTCCAGGGTGTTAGAGTTTTTAAACTGTAGGAAACATTGGGCAAAGGATGTTGTACACAAGTAATTCTCACACTCAATGTTTGGGTAGTTGTAATCACCTCATATAATGGTGTTTGATAGGACCTTTATATTTTCCACTGTTCTCAGGAATACTGAGTGAGGTTCCTGAGACAAGGTAGGTGATCTGTAGCAGGCTATAATCTGATGAGCAGCTTTGCCCAATGTTAGTTGCACTTGCATGGTCTCCAAAGCCTCATGCTGTGCCACTAACCTGAAGGTGTGGGTATCCATAAGATAAATGGGTACACCCCTTCCTTTTGTATTTCACTTGTGGTTTTGGGTCTGAAGGTCAGAGGGATTGTGAGTGTTTTACGTGGAGCATGTCCAACAGCTCTGCATTTGACATAGCTTTGTATGTTAGGCAGTGAACACATCTGAGTAGGTGATATGCAAGGGAGTACAGATGGAGCATTTTGAGATGGTCTGTGTATGGCATGTATTACAGGCCACTAATGCTCTTTGGAGGTATTGCCACAGGCTTTCCAGTTGTTGTAGTTGTCTTGTGAGGTACATAGCAAAAGTAGCGTTGTACTCTATTATAGTTCTAGTGAGTGATGAGTAGTGGGGAACAATGTCCTCTTCTATTCTGCATGAGACACATTTTTTGATGAGGTGTGCGACATAGCAGGGTTTCCTGACTACTGTGGGGATGTGATTATCACAGCTGTGTCCACTGTCCACCTGTGACCCAAGGTCTCTTGTTGCACTTTCAGTGTTAAGTATACTACCGCCTATGTTGTAGTTCTTGGCTACAGAGTTTTTAACAAAGGGGATGACAATGCACCTTTTGGCATTGAGCTAGAGCCCATGGCTTTGACAACAACCATCTGTCTCAGTGAGGCCCTTTTGTAGGATGTCCACATCTTTAGTGTTTACAATAATGGCTCCTAGTTTGTAGTCCTCTGGAAACATCAGTAGCCACAGACCTTCCATGTTAAAATTTACTTCAGGGAAGTAGATACTAAACAGGACAAGACACAGGACTGGACCTTGTGGTACTGCACTCATCACTGGTCCAAAGTCATACTTGGAGTCTGCTGCTTTCACAGTGTGTGTTCTGTCAGTAAGCCTGTTGGCAACCCATCTTGTGACATAGCAATTTATACCTAGTTTAGTGGGTTTATCTATATTTCCAGAGTGTGGGGTGATGTTGTAAGCCATGGCAGGATCTACATAGGCTGTGCAAACCATCTTACCCTTGTCTACAGTTCTGGTGACTGCTTCAATGTCATCTATCAGGTTTAGGAGACATGATCTGCATTTTACAAACCCAACATGGTTGTGGTCCAGGGTTTGGGGATTACCAATATAATTTTTTATAAGTTGTATGATGATACAGTCCATGGCCTTGAAGAGCGGGCTCATCAGGCTAATGGGGCACTAGTTCCTGGGGTCCGTGGTGTCTCCACCCTTGTGTAGTTGGATAACCATCACTGTGCACCATTCAGTATGCACAAAGCATGAGGTGAAGCTATGACTACACATGGTACGTCAGTGTGGTGCCTGTTTGTTCTGTGGTTTATGTAGAATACAGCCTGGGAAGTTATCTGGTCCCATGGCTGCTGTGATACTGGCTTTGGAGAGTGTTTTTTACCTGTGCAGCCATGATGACAGCAACTTTGCAGTCTTCCATTATAGAGATATGCTCTTTCATGGGTGAGAGGGGGGTAAAGATAACACTGATCCTATCTGCCAGGATGTTGGCAATATCAGTTGGGTCTGTATATTTAGTGCCATTGAGCTGTAACTCAGAACAGATCTGAGTGTAGCCATGACATGGACCTGTCTGTTGGGCAGAGATCTCCTGAGTAGACAGTATGTAACAGAGTACAGATTGGGTTACATTCAGTCTTGTTGCATGGGGCAACTGTTTGAGGCCAGTAATCCTCTTGTTAGGGTACTTCAGTGATCTTTCTGGCTGCTGAATGTGCCTAGTCAGATTCATTGCAAGTGTGTTGTGGTACTCTCTGACGGGTCTGATGACTGATGAGTAGTGGGAACCTCCTTTGACCTACATGCACAGACCTTGGCAGTTTGTGTGAACACATAGCATGATTTTCTGACAACTTTGTGAATGCGTTTCTGGAAGTAGAGATGTCTATCCACATTTGTCCATAGATCCCTTATTATCACCTCCGTATTTAGCATGTGTGTGTGAGCATGCCCAGTATGACCTTTCAGTATGTTGTTGCCTGACATTTGCTTCATTTATTTAAGTGTGTGAGCATGCCCAGTATGACCTTTCAGTGTGATGCTGAATGAAATCCACTACATTTGTTGGAGTGTGTGAGCACGCCCGGTATAGAAATTTATACTATATGTGTATGGAACATCAAGTTGTATTTTTACAGCAGGCCTCACCTTTGTGTCATAGATCAACAGGGATCATGCTGTGCCTGCAGGTCTTCCATGAGACACTTTGCATAGACTTATCAACATTTCTACATACAGGGGGGGCAGCTATTCTTTGTACATTTCTACACGGGGGCACACTTGATTGTTACTGTGGGTGTACATAGGATGAAGGGTTCACCTGACACTTATACACATTTGCTATGCCTGCACTGCTATGTACGGTACACCATTTCAGTCTGTACTGTTGCCTATCATACTGGCTTGAGGCATACTACTGTACTACACTTCTTAGCATCCAATGTCACGTATATTAAATTGAAACTTCATAGCCTACACAACCCACATCACACCACCTGGCCTGATGTTCTCTGTCTGCATAGGCTTGTGGGGGAGGTTATCCATATGCCTCTTTAGGGGCATGTTACAGCATTTCTTTGTGTTTGCATTAATGTACAATTGTCTATGCTACTGAAATGCTATCATGGCTTAGTGGTACAGTACTGTGACTATAGTGCACAGTATCCGGGGTTCGAGCCCTGTCACTGCTTTTTATTTTCATGCTGGGCAGACCAGACTGCTTAAGGGACAGTAAAGCTAATATGAGCATGTTTACCTGACTTTGCTCAACTTTGCCTGACCTTGCCCAACATTGCTCAACGTTGCCTGATGTTGCGCTAGTTAGCACGGGCAATTTTGTTTACATATACTAAATATTGGTAAAAGCTGCTTAGCACTGCTTTATATTGCTTAAAACATGGCAATCATGCCTCAGGTGGTGCTGCAGGGCTGCTTATGTCAGATGCACATACTACACTCCCTATACATGTTTGGAAACAGGTAGTGTCAAGTTAGGCATCCCTTTTATTTTATGTGCGAGTCAGAGAGGTATCATTTCCAGGGTTCCTACTGAGCCAGTGTATGTGCTATGCATTGCCTCTTTGCCAAGGCATACTGGGCATGCCTTCTTCTGCCTACTGGGGCAGGCTCAGGTTGTTCCTCCTCCGAGTCACGCTGTGCCTGTGCAGGCCTTGGCAATGGTGGGGGGCTGTTTGGCCCTGCCCTATGCTGTTCCTGCTGCAGCTGTTTTTGCAGGATCATATTGTGTAGCATGGCACATACCATGACAATTTGGGTACATGTAGTTGGTGAGTACTGCAAGGCTCCACCAGATGTGTCCAGGCACCAGAACTGTGACTTGAGCATCCCAAACACATGCTTGATTACATTTCGTGTTTGTGCGTGTGCCTCATTATGGAGTTCTTGTTCAGGTGTGTGTGCATTTCTGATGGGTGTCATCAGCCACAGCTCCAGTGCGTATCCAGCATCCCCTACTAGATGGCCGTCAGGGATGTCCCCATTGGCAAATGTCTGGTACAGCTGTATCAGATGCCAGATACGGGAATCGTGGAAGCTTCCAGGGCAGCCAGCACACACATTCAATATTATGCCCTGGGCATCGCACACAACCTGGCAGTTGATGGAGTGGAAGCCCTTGCGGTTGATGTAAGCCCTACCCTGCTCACCGGCTGGTGCTTTGATGTGTGTGTGCGTGCAGTCAATTGCACCCACCACCTCAGGGTATTCCGCTATTTGCTGGAAGAGACGCATATTGCTGGCCAATACCTCACGGGAATTGGGGAAATATGCATGATCACTGACATGTGCTGACATGGCATTCAGGAACTGGTGCAGTACCCTGGATGCTGATGCATGTGAAATCCCCATCATATCACCAGTTGGTCTCTGGAAGTTACCTGTTGCTAGTATTCTTAGACCAACACATACCTTGGTTTCCACTGGGATGGGTTCCCCTCTGTTGGTTCTGTGTGTGAGGCATGGTCTGCACAGCTCAACAATTTGCTGCAGGAGGTCTCTGTCCACTCCATAGCACTCCACTATCTCCAGCTCATGTAGCCCCTGGTAGGTTACCCTGGGTCTGTACACTCTTCTCAGTCTCCTCACTGTGGGTTGCTCAGCAGCATTCGCAATGGCACTACCCTCAGCATCTTGCACATGTTGCCTTGTAATAGCAATGGCAGCCCCTAACATTTTTTTGTCTCAGTTAAGCTTTTTAAGTTTTCACTTCTCTTTGTAGACTGCAGTGTTGCAGTGTTTCTGAGAAAAACATGGGGGAATGTTGTTTGCAGAGTTTTAAGTGCTGGGCTGGGCTGGGCTAGTGTACTGCCTGTGTAATTGGCTGATTCTGATTGATTTCACCTGGCAGGTCTGCTAGTTCTCCTTGGTTAACTTCCTACTACTTCTTTTCCCTCCTTTTCCCTTTCTGTTTCCACAGGGGGCAGTGACATGCAAACAAGCGTAAACATGCACACACGAGTGCACATGTGCACACACAGGCTTACACAGGCTTAGGCGGGTGCACATGCACACACACAGGCTTAGACAGCCTTACACAGGCTTACACGGGTGCACACACGCGCACACAGGGATAGACAGGTTTACAGGCGCGCACACGCGTGCACACAGTGTAAGCATCTTTGCAAGAAACTTTAGTGATATCCGTGGCATACACCTTCGGTTTCTGGGTTTCAGTTAAGACAACTGTAGACACACCTCTTCCAGTTCTGAGTAACTTACAGCAAACACATGCCACTCTGCTCCAATAAGGTTACAGTCTTTGATACATACCCCCTCATGATGTCACCTATTTTCTACTCTGTTACTCCCCTAATCCTACTCGTACACACTAGGGACATGGTACACATGGCAGGGAAAATTGGGATTCACTATCCTTATCCTCATTTGCATAAGATTGCCTAGTAATGCTTGGTTACATCTCTCAGACTGAGCTTCCCCCCTTAGCAACCACTACTCAGTAGCCATGTTGTCTTCAACCTGCCATTCACCTGCATGGCAGATGAATATTTTTAATGAAATGCCTATTTTTGGCTTTTATTTTATTTTGGCTGGTTTTTAGAGCACAGCACGTTTGCACTGCGCTGTGCTACGCTTAAACATTGGAGATCAGGGAAAAAAAAAAATTGTATTATTTTGTAACAGATAAAAATGCCAGTGGCCTTATATTTGGCTATTGGCATGCTTCCTCAACTGGATGCATCCTTTATTTGGAGCTGTCATAACTCCGTTTTGCTATTTGCAGAATGGTACTCCGTTACCAACAGAGTACATTTCTGCAAATAACACTACACTTACTCGGACAGGTTAGTGTTTCCTGGATCGCAAATTTACCTCATTTGCATAGCTTTCAGCAGCAAATGAGGTAATTTGCATAACATAACACTGTCCGTGCAAGGGTAGTTTTAGGAGCTCTCATGCACGCCCCTGCCGGCTGTTCCTGGATCGCTCGGCAGACATATTGGCTGTCTGGAGTCTTACTCTACTCTTAGACTCCATGCAAGCCTTCGTGAATCCGGCCCAGTATATTTTCAAAGTATCCGCTAACTGCAACAGTCAACATCTAGTCTGTCTTGCCTCCTGTCATGATTGCAATGTATTCTGTGTTGGAAAAACTGATCAAAGGCTCAAAGACATGGTTCTTTACCATCTGTGGGACATCAAACATAAGGATCCTAAAACTGTACTTGCCAGTCACATATCTGCAAATCCAACACATAGCTTTATTTTTAAAGCTATCAAATGTATTCCTTTAAACAACAGGGGAGGAGACATGAAGAATTGCACTGAAACTTGTGAAATAAAATGGATAGTTAATCTAAGGGCTGATTGCTATACTGGCCTGAATACTATGGTTCCGCTTAAACCCATTCTTAAGAATATAAGGTTGACTATTGGGTAAAATATGGAGGTTGGTCCTCTTTAAGGTTTTATGGGAGGGAGGCTGGCATAATGGTTAGGGTGTTCACCTTATGAACACAAGGTGCAGGGTTTGATTCTCACATGGGGTAGTTGGCTGGGCTTGAAATGGCCTGCAAGGGCAGTTAGCCTAGTATGAATCTATGAACCTATAAACTACCTATGAGCTTATGATTGGTGGTAACATGATTGTCTGACTGGAAGGTGTTTACTGAAAGAAAATCATTCATTTGATATCTTGAGTTCAATTCATAAAGAGAGCTGCAGGGAATTTACGATCTGAAGAAGGTTACTTGCTGAACGCACTTATCATGTGAACAAGTTGCAAATGTTTTGTGATTTTAAGCTATTCTTATTAAAGGATTTTTTTAAAAGTGTTTTAAATGCTTCTACTTTGCCCGACCGTGGTGGTGCACTGGAGATTCTACAGTCTAAAGGTGTGAGATTTGTGCAGAACTGAACTTAACATTTGACAGCATTAGATACAGGCTGGATGCAACAAAAGGAGAGTAACAGTAGCAACATAATCTTGTTTTGTGCCAGAACAGAAATACAGCTTTGCTCCCCCACCCCCAGATAAACACTACACTTGTAAGTAATGCAGACAGATAAAAGTGTAAAAGTGTGTGCTAATCAAAATAAATATAAAAACCATTAAACAGACTATTCATAGTTACATGTCAGCATATGCAATATGTAGCTGATGAAATGCAGGCATATCTTCTAAAACTCAGTACTCCTCTCTGGAGATATATCCCAAAGTAATATCCTCACTTCTGTGTTCAACACATGAACAATTTGGCTCCGGTTCAGTTTCCCTAACTACATAGTTGCCATCTGGTGTGGATTCAGGGCTGTTGGCATTGTGAAGATGCAAATGAGGTCTGAACCCGTTAGAATTTGAGAATTCAAAAAGAATTGGATCCATGTAGGGGTGTAAACAAAGTGCAGGCATTCCCTCAGTATTTGTGTTTAATGGATGGTTAATGGATGGCAACTGTGAATGTTTACATCAGTTGGGTGTGTCAGGTCAGACTTACAAAGTGTTACATGTATGTCTGTCATGGTTGAAAATGCAAGTAAGAGTGCACAATTCACAGGCTCTGTTTCATTAATATCCAACCCCAACTTCAGTTGTGTGCAAATTGTGTTTTCTCTGTCAGTTTTTTATTATTATTTTTGGCCATTGTTTGCACAATGCAGTGCTTAGTACAATCACAGGCAACAGAGGAAGGAATGGAAGGTTTGGCTCTGCTTATCTTGTTTGTGTGGTGCTGTGTGATAGGCAAAAGGGAGACCTTAAGAATAACTAGTACATAAGGGAATGTCATGTAACTATTCCAGTGGCAGCATTACTAAAGTATGACAATTAGTACTGAGTCAGTGGAATACACCTGCTATTTAACTAACTTTGTGGCAGGACCTGTTAATGCAGTTAATGCAGTGATACATTCATTTTCAGGACCGGATGGTACTGGGTTTGAATACAACTATATCTAATACTTTTAACTACTTTTGTATTACCATTGTTGCTCGTTGGTGTGTGATGCACACCATCACACAATAAATATTATAGAAAAGAAATGTGGACGATAGAACAGTGGTGAAATGGGGATGCTAAAGTCTGACAGTTAGTACTGAGTCTTTGGAATACACATAACTGCTTAACTACCTCTGTTAATGCAGTGATACATTCATTTTTGGGCCAGATGGTACTGGGTTCAAATACAACTGAATCTAACACTTTTAAGTACTTTTTGTATTACCACTATTGCACATTGGTATATGATGTGCACCATCACACAATAATGCGTTAAAGGAAGATAAATAGGGAAGATAGGACAGTGGTGAAATGGGGAGCAAGCGGGGAAGAACAAATGAAAAACAGCACAGTAATCTACAGGAGGGAGGTAGGAAAGAACCATAGCTTTCCATTTCTTCAAAAGTAAAAACTGATAATATATGCAGAATATTAGCTGAATTTTAACCTCCAGAGAGAGGGTTGACCACAACACAATCATGATGTATAGCCAATTGGATCAAATCAAGAGTGTCAAGAACACATGTGTATGAAATGGAGAGCTATGTAGGGGATGATATTTTCTTTTGGTGGGACAGGTGCCCATTTTTTTTGAGTGAAAGAGAGAGAGAGAGAGAGAGGAACATTGGGGAAAGGACGTAGGTATGTTTGGGTCTGATAAGTTGGGTAGGTGAGGAAGCAATTGCAGACAGACAAGACAAACAAGACAAGACACAGGGATGGTGATGGACACAAGGTTGGTAGACACCACAGATGGGGGTGATATTGGGGGCATCCAAGAACCATGGTCGTCAAGCTGGGTGACAGTGAGAATAGAGTCCTCATACACTGTACTGTCATCACTGTCACCTCTCTACACCATGAGCTGAAGCATTTGATGTCTCCTTTTCCTCCTCCTGGTCATACACGGAGCAACCCCTCCATCCAGCATAGGTGTGCACCAATAGTGTGGTGCACAACCCTATGCACCATGCCTTGCAGTTCAGCATGGGTGATAAACTCACTACCTCTGCCACTGCTTCTGGAGTGAACCACTGGACTATCCTCCAGGCCAGGACTAACTGCAGGGGTAGGTTGTGCAGGGGCAACAGAGGTGGTGCTATCAGGTCAGCTCCCAGACATGCTGGGAAACACTTCTAGAGCAGGTGGAGTGGGGGCAGGTGGATCCTGTGTGGCAGGCCTACCCCACTGTGCTGTGGAGCATTTTGTGATATGGTACACATGGATGACATGGACACATTTTGACAATGCATAATAATAGAAAGCAAACAAAAAAAAGAGAGATATAAGGTTTGGGGTGAGAGAAAAAAAAGAGTTAAAGTTAGTACCTTGATATATAACATAAAATGCATTACTACAATAATTTGAGTCAATTATCCTACCTTTAGTTTTAAGACTACCATCCCCTAACAGATAACTATTACTTTTAAGACTACTAGCTCCTAACTGATGCACACTATACTACAGATTGCAGAAAATACTCCTTTACATGTGCATATGTTGCACATATATGTGTTCCAATTAAATAGATTAAAGTTTACAGCACGGCATGTGTGCCACTTATGTAGAGTTTTTACTTTCAGCCTTTAAGTTACACATCATTAAAGAATTAAAAGTATTGTATAGTTTGGAAGTGTGGTATTTGAACCCACCACCTCTGACTAAAGTCTAATATTGTATTCTTTGTTTGTGTTACAGACTAATGCATGTATACTTGCTTTTACAGTTGAGATATGCATGCTTAATTTAATACAACTGTATAAAATATCAAACAAGCTATCTTTAACATTTAATGCAAAAATAACACTACTCTTCTGCTGCATACATACCACATGCCAAACTCATCCTTGCCAATCTTGCACCATTGGTCCTAACTTTGCACTACCTTTCCAAGGCAGCTATGGAAAGACACAGAACAGAACAGAATGCCATTATGAATACCAGTCTTGTCTGTATTCAGCTTTTAAACCTTACAAGTACTCTCTCTAGCTGATACTTGCACATCTGTGGGGTGTCTGTCCAAAATTCCTCAATCAAAGGATCAAGAGTACCACTTTTCCTCCTCTTGAGGTCATTGTAGTGATGCTTACATTGGTCACCAGTCCATGGGATATCAGTGACACTTGTCACAGCCCAGGACAAACTACCTCAAGCCTCTAACTTATACTGGGACCCAGAATAGTCCCCCTGCAGCAACTTGGCACTGTGGTGTTTCACTAGGTGTCCAACAAAAATCTTGGACTCCTGGACACCCCATCTCTGAGCTTTTAATCTCACACCCTCTCCATGAGCACCTTTTATGTCTATTACTGATCAAGAGCAATGGAGAATGATGGTTTCCTACCAACTTCAGTTATTGGTTTTACTGGGAGTGTGCACAGTGTTTGAAAATGTTGAGCACCTCTTACTATCGAGCAAAAAATGAACGATGGTAAGCACTGCACAGCAGTGGCAAATAATGTAATTTCAAGGTTATATGATGTACAGACAGTTGCATATGTGTGTTTGACAATTGTGAAGGTCATGGGACTCCAGAGAGCAGAAATATACTTACAGGAATACAGCTCACAGTATACCCACAGTTATACATTTGATAATAAATGTGATAATACATAGATAAATAAATAAATAACTGATACAATATTACTGTCTCAGCCCTCATACATATAACAAATATCATGTACACTATGTCAAGTGTTATAAGTGAGAATGATTAAATAGGAAGTGGAGCAACAGCAAACGTGTATGGAATATGCAGTATTTGAACCCAGGACCATGTGTATGTTAGCCCTACATTAATAGTTGAAATGAAAACTATTCATGTTTTAATTCATTGCTATAACCTGCAATGTCACAACAGTGAAAAAAAGTTGCACATGCTGTACTAGAACCCAGGATCAACTGTACTCCAGCCCTACACGTACACCTAGTGCCACAGGCAATAGCACTGATTGAATGCATTGGTTTCTATTTTTTGCTGTCTATTTTCTGGGTGGTCCACTTATCCAGTTTGTGCATTACCACACTCTGTGCAAAAGAAATAAACTCAGCCGAGCCTTACATACTTTTTCTCCTGTTCCCATGTTTACACAAAGTGGCACATCATGCAAACAGTGCAAAAAAAAAAAAGGAGAAATAGTTAAAATGAGGAAAAGCAATCTAGGATATACACAGTAGAAAATGTTAGTACACATGAGATATTCCTACATAGGTCTAGTTTTCAACTCTCACTCCAATGCACCTTCAGAAAAAAGGATGTGTGCCTTATCCCTCTTTGTCATAGAAATAGCTTTGCAGAAAAGAACTGAAATCATTCTTCACATAACCAACTGCAACAGAATGTACACTATCAAACCATAAATGGTTATTTGTCCATTTATTAAAGTTATTATATTTGGACATAGTGCACTTAGTGAGCACAGAACCTGTTACAATTATTGATTGCAAATATACAGCTTTGTCTTACCTTTCTCTGTTTCTTGGTCATTCATCAGTTATCTGATCAGTACTCCGACAAATGCTGTGTGTAAGCCATTCTATATAATTGGCCATAAAATGTGTGAATATATTTACTGGGAATAATATGCTATGCAGTTGCCAACAACTGAAGGGCAGGTTGGATGGCACAAAAAACACAGAATGCTCTTTTTTGGGGGGAGCAAAATTGAGTTACTGTTATGGCACAAACAAGAATGGACTGTTTTTTTGGGTCAGGCAAAGATGAGTTACTGCTATGGCACATATAAGGATATGTTGCCCTTGTTACTCTCCTTGTTTTGCATCCTGCCTGTTGTTTGATCTTGTGAAGATTATGAAGTCATAAACTGCAACATGTATCATTACTTTGTAACTTCTCTCTTTAATGATTTTCCAGTTCAAAGTATGGTGCTAAACTGAGGACATGCAGTGATCATCAGTACTTTTGGGAATTATGACTGTGTGAATTTTTGAGGCCTAATACTTACTAATGAACACATATAAGTCAAATAAGTCTTTGCTGTCATGTGTTAAGGTAATTTCTATACAAATCTCCTACCTTTTACCTATTTACTGTACCAAGTGATGACATACAGAGATATACCATAATATTATTAAACAATACACTCCAGGTTCAGGACTTACCTTGCAAATGCAGCAGTTGCCATGGTGTTACTTCAGCCCTGACTCAGTCCGATGCAACAGTACACAGCAAATACATGGGGAGGTAAAGATGTGAGTTGCCTGGCATCAATATTACTATATGTATGTGAGTAAGAGGAATGTTTTAGGCCTCTAGGTGGTGAATGAGTGTGCTATGCATTGTCTCTTAGCTGTTTCCTCAGGATTATGTTGTATAGCATGACACATACTATGAAGATTTCTGTACAAGTCCATGGACTGTACTGTAGGGTTCCTCCAGATGTATCTAAGCATCAGAACTGTGACTTTAGCAGCTCCAACACACACTCTGTGACATTTCTCGTTTGAGCATGTGCCTCATTATAGCATTCTTTCATGGGTATGTGTGCATTTCTGATGGGTGTCATCAGCCACAGTTCCAGTGCATAACCTGCATCCCCCAGTAAATAACCCTGTGGGATATCCCACTAGCAAACATCTGGTACAGTTGGGAGGCGTGCCAGATATATGAGTCATGGTAACTTCCAGGGTTGCCAGCATACATGTTCAAGATGATTCCCTTTGCATTACACGTGACCTGGTAGTTGATAGAGTGGTAGCCCATTCTGTTAATGTAGAGCCTACCCTGTTTCCCAGGGTGTGCCTTAATTTCTACATAAGTACAATCGATGGCTCCCAGTACTTCAGGGTAGTGCACTACCTGGTCGAACTGTTGCATATTTTGGGCCCTCTCCTCAGAACTATGGGGAAAATATATGTCCTCACTGGCATGTTGGAGCTTAGCATCCAGGAATTGGTGGAGGATTCTGGATGTTGATGCCTATGACACCTATGGCATGTCACCTATTGGTCTCTGAAAGAGAGGGAGGGTAGCATAATGATTATGATATTTGCCTTACATACACAAGGTGCAGAGTTTGATTCCCACATGGGTTAATTGCCAGGCTTAAAATAGCCCTAAAGGGCAGTTAGCCTAGTACTAATCTAATATGGGCAGTCATTACTAAATACATTCATAGGTATTGACTAGAGTATCTATGGTATTACATTGGGATGAAAAGGCTAGGCTTAAAATGACCTCAGAGTTGATAGCCTTGTAACCTGCTATGATCCTATTCTGTGGGCTACACATGCCTTAGTTTCCACTGGAATAGGTTCCCCTTGGTTGGCTCTAGCTCTGAGTTGAAGGTGGCAAAGGTCACACAGTTTCTGTAATGTGTCCCTGTCCACCCTGTAGCACTCTATACTTTCCACATCATGTAGGTTGTGAAAAGTTAAACGGGGCCTGAAAATTCATCTCCTTCTTTGCCTAGGCATATTGGCAGCAGCAGCATCATTAGCTTCAGCCTGTAGCACATGCAAATAGATTAAAGCAGTAACAGCAGTCCCCAACTTTCTATCTGTGTAGACTTTCTGTGTCTGTACTCCAGAACTTTTGAAATCCACAGGAAAAAACATCATAGAGTCTACATGAATGCTTTGTAGCTTGTTGAATAGCTCCACAGTGTTGGATTGTTTGATTAGCATTCAATTTAGCTACTTATTCTGTAATTAGCATCTATAAAATACAAACAAAGACAGATGCAATCCATTAATAATCTACACCATATAAAAAAGCAACCCTGTAGCTAACCAAACTGATGCTGAGGACAGATGTATGTTTGGAAGACTGCAAAATGCTTTTTCTTAAGGATATATCTGTACAGAGAAGTACTGAACTTCAGCAGGCATGTTCCCATTTTGTCACCTACATACTGCATGTGTTGGAATGTAATAATTTGAAGCAAAGGCTTTTACACTTTTATCTGTATGCATTAATTAGAAGTGTACTGATGGCATGGACATGTTTGTAAAGCCATTTCCAAGCTACATGTGATTGCTAAACATGAACATGGAATGCTGTGTCATAAATATGTACAAATGTTCCAGGGATAGGTCCTTTGATAGCACTTTTAGCATTTCAAAGATGGTCACTTGCCTGTTCTTTTGTAGGGGGGAAAAGATGAATTACTGTTACAGCACAAACAAGAATGGACTGTTCTTTAGCAGGGGCAAAGGTGAGTTACTGTTATGGCACAAACAAGGATATGTTGCACTTGGTTCTATTCTTGTTTTTCATCCTGCCTGTTGTTAGCATTTCATATCTCTAGACTGTTTTATGTTTCTCCAGTGGGTAATATTGACTGGCTGTGTTTTCTGTTTTATCTGGAAACAGTTGTTTTGTAGTTATGTGATACTTATGTATATTGTGCTTTTGCTGTCTTTTAGGACACCTACAAGTATGCCACTTAGCCATGGCAATCCATGTAGACCCCCCCCCCTTTGCTGATGCTGAAAATCAAATTATTGTGGATGGGTTTCACCAACATGGTGCTTTCCTCTGGGAAAGGGGACAGTGAGATATGACAAGCAGGATGGAAATATGACAGCAGATTGTCTCAAATGTGAATGCCATGGGTGGCTGCAGCAGGACATATGTACAGGTGTGCCATAGGGCCACTGACATGATTACAACTGCACGCAGGTGAGCATCTGCAGTGGGCCATGACCAAATGGCTACTGGGGGAAGGCTTGCTAGGAACCACCACTAACTCCCAATGAACAGTTCCTGGCCAATATCAGAAATCCAGACAGCTCCCAGGTGAGTGCAGGGCAGTAAGTACTGGATGTGGGAGCACCAACTTCTGAGACAGCAAGCATATCCCAGGAGGAGCTTCCAGGTAGGCTTTGTTATTTTAACAGTTGAATACTGTTGTTTAGTAAAACAATTGAAATTAATAAGTTAATTCTGTGCCACCTGTCTTTTTTTTTTTTTTTTTTGAGGGGGTTGAAAATTACTACAGTTATAGGCTTAGGTTGGAATTGTCAGTCACATTCTTGTTGAAAGTAGACTTAATGCACATATAAAGGGGTAAATGTATTACTCGCTGTGTTACTATTAATTATAATGATGTTGCCCTTACCTCTTGCTTAACTTCCTCCAGCAGACATCATTCTCATTTAGGTAGCAGCATTGCATCTGACCTTGGGTGTGGAGGTGCCAATGCAACTCCTGGCAGAGCCAGTTTTTGTGGTCAGGGATGACAGTGATGAACTGCCATATCTACCATGTATTTCTCACACCTGTGTGATAGTCCATGATGTAGAGCTTGCACAGAGCTTGGGCGTGTTAATGCAAACACTCACACACCGATTTTAACTGGAGGACCCCTATAGACACACAACAGTTACTCATTTTGTCTCATTGGCCATTTGTTGTTTTATCCCAATGTCTGCCTTCTTCTCCTTCTTACTCACACACACTCACTGACCTTTTGTGTTAGCCTAGGCTTCCTGCCCTCCCCCCACAATGCTTTGTGCAAGTGATGATAACTGTGCCATATCCCTGTTTTCTATCTTTTGGATACAAAGAGAAGTAGATTCTAAACAGTAGGAGTCCCAACACAGACCCTTGTTTAACACCACTGCTGACAGGTCTGTGGGTAAAAGTGGAATCTCCAAGTATGACTGTATGTGTTCAGTTGGTGGCTACCCATCTAATGACATATTAGCTAACTCCCAGCTGGGTGAGTTTCTCACAGATGCTTTAGTGGGGGATTGTGTCAAAGCCCTAGACCAAGTTGAGACAGGAAGTATGTAGTGATTTGCCTTCACCCAGGGCTTTGGTGACACACTGGAAGAATTCCATTAGGTTTAACAGGCATGATCTGCCCTTAATGAAGTCAAACTGGATCGGTTCACGAGTTTGAAGGTCATCAGTGTCCTGGTTGATAAGGTCCAAGATGATTCTCTCCATGGCCTTACAGACAAGTCTGGTAAGGCTTATGGGTCTATTGTTCCCCCGGTCAGTTGATGGACCCCCTCTGTATAAGAGGATTATGTTCACTGTTTTCCACTCTGCTGGGATAAAGCCAGTACTTAGACTGCAGTTGAAGAGCGTATCCAATAGTTCCACTAACTCTTGCCTTGCACCATTTAGTAAGTAGCCTGGGATGTTATCTGGTCCCATAGAAGCTGTATTTTTAGCCTTGGCAAGTGCGGTTATGACCTGTTCTTTGGAAATAATATGTAGAGAACTGGAGACAGGTATGCTTTGGGGTATGATTGCTGGAGACAGGGATGTGGAATTTATGCCAAACCTGTCTGTTAACAGGTCAACAATGTTGTTACATTCAGAATGACTGGCACTGTCCACCATGAATTCGGTGCAAAGCTGGGTCTTCCCTTTTACATTGCAGACATAACTAGAGAATGCCTTGTAGTCATCCTTAGCTATGGATGCTAATTTAGTTTCATAATTAGATTTAGAGGACTTTACAAGATGTTTCATTTGCTTGCTCAATGTCTGGAGGGTGTTCTTCTGCTGAGACTGTTCCCTCTAATTCCTAGATATCAGTTTCTTTCTCTTGTTGTATAATCTATTTATGCTAGATGTCCACCAGGATGGCTTGTTTTTTCATGAGCAAGTTTTGACCCATTCTGGTACAGCTAAGTGTATATACTTGTAAAGTTGTGTATACAGGGCATTTGTGTACATCTCCATACAGGTGTCTTTACTGTCATTGGTGGCAGGAGGTTTGCAATTATTTATGACATCACTTAGGAGGCTATAGTTTGTTTTGGTGAAACCTTTCAACCTTTTGGATCCTGAGGGGGGTCAGGCATGACAGTTACATTCAACATAACTGATTTATGGTCAGACTTTACCAGAGAGGATGTCACACATGGGATGGTGCAGCGGTCTCCCATGTTGGTAAGTACTAGGTCAAGGATATTCCAGCCCCTTGTGGGAATGCAGACTAACTGTTCCAGAGCATTTGTGTTTACAAAGTGCAGGAACCTTAGGGCAAGTGTGTTTGAACTCATATATGTATCCTAATCAATGGAAGGATAGTTAAAGTCACCCATGCCTAGGGTATTTGGCTGTATTATGAGTGACTCATGTAGGTCTATGAAGGCACTGTGTGGTTTTCATGGTTCATATTGGTTGACCTATAACTAACGATGACATGGAGAAGGCTCTTTCCTACCATTATTTGGACTTGGAGTAACTCTAGGGAGTTGTACTGCATAACCAGTCTTGAGGAGTATGTGTCTTTTATGAAGATGGATACACCTCCTCCTTAGATTCTTTCACATTCACTTTGCAGCCTGAACTGGTGGAAGGCATTATAGCCTTTCAAGGCCGGAGAACTCTGCAGCCCTAAACCATGTCTTTGTGACTGCATAAATATCAATATCTTCTCAAGTAAGTAGTGCATCCATTGAGTGTAATTTCTGATTTACACTCCTTGCATTAAGCAGCATAACCTTGAGTTTGTCTTTTAAGGATATTTTTACATCAGGAATTTTGGTCTTATGACATTGCCTAAAAAGGGCACTATGGAGGAGGCACGTACCTTGACCAGCAATCAAAAGGCAAGACATGAAAGATGAAGACCATCTCTGGCAAAGCAGTGTGGTCTGTTGGCCATATCATCCCAGGCTTAGAAATACTGGATCTCCCTGGATTGACACCAGTAGATAAGCCAATTGTTGAAGGTGATAATTCTTTTGCTTGCACTGAGGCATCATCCTAGGTGAAGGTAAAATGCTGCTTAGGGCTACTGACATACATGTTACATGTCTTGGACACATAATCTGAGAGCTTAGTCATATCTCTCTTCATATAGTCTAGTGAGGTACATCTCAAGTCATTAACTCCAACACGGAGTATGACAGAGGTGTAAATCTACTTGTTGTTCAGAGACTTGAGTGTGTGCAGGACTTTGAGGATCCTGGCACCTGCCAGGCAGCTGACCGTGACTTTTTACTTGTACATCCTGGGGAGGGGGACATCTGTGTGTCTTATTATGGATTCACCTATGACCAAGACATTGGTTTTCAGGTGTTTTGCCTTAAGGGCTTAATGGGTGACACACTATGTTTATTTTTATGTGTAGTGGGTTCCGTTGGGACTGTAATGTGCACAGAAAGTTTGAATTTGTGAGGCGTCTGCTCTTTGTGTAAGTTTCCAATGCGTACCTCTGTGTATATGGGGTTATGTGTTGTGCACTTGGTTTGTTGAGGAGGTGAAGTGTGTATGCTGACAACCTGTTTGATATCTGGTTTGTTGTTACCTGAGAGAGAGAGAACATTTATTCTAGATTCATTGTATAGTTGCATCTCTCACATATTGTATTTGCAAGTTTTAGGAGTATATAGTTGTCAGTATACATGAAGCCATAGAGGCCTAGCTGTGTAAAAACACAAGTACCCTTATTAAGCATATTTAGATGGTCACTGTTAGCAGAGCAATTTTGTGAGCAGCAACAACTGTGCCTATATATGAGGGACATAGGTGCCACCCCAGAGGTGACTTTACAATCACCTAACCAGTAATAAAGGTTGCGCTTGAACATGGTCATTGAAGAGCACTGCTTCACATGCAGTGGGAGGCTATTATAGAGGACCATGAGTTGCTGTGGGTTATATCTATCTCCCCAGCATGTTCTGTTTATGTCACATGCTAGGTTGAGAAACTTGGGCCAAGTTATTCCTGTCCTATTTGATTTGCGGATGTCCAACATTTCCAGCAGGGCAGTATCTGAGACTTCTATGTAGGTCAGACAGGGTTCCTATTACCAGATTGCAGACACAGTTTGTTGAATGAGTCTTGATCGAACTGACAAGAGCAAAAAGGCAAAATAACGAAGGGGCTTTTCAGAGAATTATTTCCCCTGGGAAAGAACTCGCTTGGCCGGTTTCGTTACTTTGCCATTTTTGGTATATTTAAGTAGAGGTTTGTGGGGGGGCATAGCCCCCTCATTATGTAATATTTTAAAGTATTTTTTTCCTTGGAAAAAAAAAATCGCTGTTCTGAGGTTTCAATGTTGTAAGCTTTTGCTTACATGGGGTCGATTATTTATCGTTCGCTTTTCTAAGCATGCGATAATATAATATAGACTGGGTCAGACATAGGTCACTTCTCAGCAGCTTGCAGGATACTGAGTACAGTGACAGGTTTTGTAGTCTTTCCATGTATGTGATGTTTGGAGGACCTGCATTCTCCCAGTCATAAACCTCAATTTTTTTTCCAGTTGCTGCAGTTGTCTGGTGAGGTGCAGACAGAGAGGACAATTAGACATTGTTTGCTGTAAGGTACAGTATGGGAGTTTGGCACCAATTATTTGTCTTTAGCAGCCCCTTCTGTAATATGTTACCATCACTGGGGCAATCTATATGAGTGCATCTGATTAACCATCTGCAAACATGGTAAGCCACAGGCCATCTACCACTTCCTGCTCTTCAGGGAAGCAGTTTCCACACATTTGAAGGCCCAGCACAGATCCTTGGGGTGTTCCATTAGTAAGTGGCTAATGGGGGTGCAGTCCCAACTTTGAGAGTGTGTGTTCTGTTGGTGAGCCAGTTGGCTATTCAGCTAGTACTGTATAGCTTAATTCCGAGATGGGGCATTTTCAGTATGAGACATGAATATGGGATATTGTCAAAGGCCTTGGATAACTGAACATAGGGGTTATGTCCTGTTGTCTGTCATCCAGGTCTTCAAGGTCTGTATCAAAGAAGTCTATGAGGTTCAATAGGCAAGATTTATACTTGACAAACACAACATGGGTCTACTTAAGTATGTCACCTATGTCCCCTGTGGATAAAGTTCATGCTGATTACATCCCTATCCTTGCAGATAAGGCTTTTTAGGCTTATGGGTCAATAGTTGTAGTTCAGCATGTTACCAGATTGATGTGCATTGCATGTGACACAACATTTGATATTACTTTCTGTAGTGTAGGTGATATATATGTGGAAAAAGTACCAAGACACCAGGGTTGCAGGTTTGCAAGTAGTAAAGTGTACACACATGTGAGATGCACCTGTTTACACACTGCTTAGCAGTGCACAAATACAAGATGCATTGCTAAAGTCTGACAGTTGGTATTGAGTCTATGAAAAACACCTGGTACTTAACTGAATTTGTGGCAGCAGGTGTTAATGCGTTGATCCTTTCCTTTTTGGGGCCAGATGGTACTGGGTTTGAATCCTTTTCTGTCTCTTGTTTATTTATATATTAATTTATTTTTTTCAGTGTTTGCTCACTGCCCGCTTAGTGTAAATAGGGGAACAGATAAAATGAATGTCAGGTTTGGCTGCATTTATCTGGTGTGCAGGAAGCACATCAGTGCACAAACTGGCATAGCCAGGAAGCAGACAGGACCCAGACCCATTCAATTAATACTATTGGACATCATGCAACCCCATTAAGCAATGTTACACTGCAGTTAATAGCAAGACCTTAAAAATGAATAGTAAGATAGGGACTGTCATGTAAGTAGTCCTGTGACAGCAGGTGTAAATGTAGGGCTGGAGTACTGATAGCCTTGGGTTCTAGTACAGTGTATGCAGCCTTTGTTTTACTGTTGTCATAGCAGTTTATAGAAATTAATTGGAACATGCATAGCTGTTATCTCGACTGTCTTGTGGCAACAAATGTTAGTGTAAGACTATCATACACATGGTCATGGGTTCAAATACAGCATATTCCATGCACTTTTACTGCTGTTCCACTTCCCATTATAGTCACTTTCACTTATAACTCTTGGCATAGTGTACATGATATTAATTACATGTATGGGGGCTGAAACACTAATATTTTCAGTTATTTATTTATTTATTTATTTATTTATTTATTTATTTATCTGTGTATTATCACATTTAGTATTAAATGTATGACTGTGGGTATACTGCATACTATATTTCTATAAGTATAGTTCTGCTTTCTGGACTGCCATGACTTTCACATTTGTCAAACACACATATGCAACTTCCTGTATATCAAATAACCTTAAAATTGCATTGTTTGTCACTGTGGCACACCACTTACCATTGCCCACTGTGTTTTCATGATAGTAAGTGGTGTGCAACATTTTCAAGCAGTGTGCACAATCCCAGTAAACGCGATAACTGGAATTGGTGTGAAACCATCATTCTCTGTTGCTGTTGATCCATGATAGACATGGCAGGCACTCATGGAGAGGCTGTGAGATTTAGGTCTCAGAGAGATGGTATCCAGGAGTCTTAAGAATTTTGTTGGACTCCTAGTAAAACACTACAGTGTCAGGCTGTGACCAGTGCCACCAGTATCCCCTGCACTGGTGATCAATGTAAGCATCACTACAATGACCTCCAAAAGAGGACGATGGGTACTCTTGATGCTTGGATGAAGGAATTTCAGACAGACAACCCACAGATGTGCAACTATCAACTACATAGAGTAATTGTAAGGCTTAAAAGCTGAATATAGGCAAGACTGGTATTCATAATGGTATTGTGTTCTGTTCTGTTTTTTCCACAGCTGCCATGGAAAGGGAGTGCAATGGTAGGACCCATGGCACAAGATTGGAGAGGATGAGAGAGGCATGTGGTATGTATGCAGCAGAAGAATATTGTTATTGTAGCATTAAAAGTTAAAAATAGCTTGCTGGGTATTTTGTACAGTTGAGTCAAATTGAGCATACATAGCTCAACTGTAAATGCAAGTATGCATGCATTAGTCTGTAGTACAAAACAAGAGTACAATATTAGATTTTAGTCAGAGGTGGTTGGTTTAAATCCCACACTTCCCAACTATACAATACTGTTAATTCTTTAATTATGTCTAACTTAAAGGTTTAAAGCAAAAGATCTATACCAGTGGCACACATGCCCTTCCATTAACTATAATCTGTATAACTGGAACATGCATATGTGCAATATATGCACATGTAAAGGAGTACTTACTGCAATCTTTAGTATAGTGTGCATCTGTTAGAAGCTGGTAGTCTTAAAAGTAATAGTTATCTGTTAGTTGTTAGTAGCTTTAAGGTAGTCTTAAGAGTAAAATTTAAGATAATAGTAAAATAACTGTATTAATGCATTTTATATTACATATCAATGTACTAAACTTATGTCTTTTTTCTCTCACCCAACCCTTATTTCTCTCTTTTTTGTTTTGTTTCTTTTATATTATTATGTTTTGTCAAAATGTGTCCATGTCATCCGTGTGTACCACATCATGAAATGCTCCACAGCACAGTGGGGTAGGCCTGCCCCACAGGATCTGCCTGCCCCACTCCATTTACCCCAGCACCATTGCTGAGCACATCTGGGAGCCATCCTGGCAGAACCACCTCTGCTGCCCATGCACTACCTGTCCCTTCAGGTAGTTCTGCCCTGAAGTATAGTCCAGTGGTTCTCTCTAGGAGCAGTGCCAGTGGTGAACTGCCAGGGATGGTACATAGGGTTGTGCAACACACTGTTGATGCATGCCTATGCTGGATGGAAGGGCTGTTCTCCTTCATTTTATGTAGGACCAGGAGGAGGAGAAGCAGATGTTGAGTGCTCCAGCCAGTGGTGGAGTGAGGTGACAGTAATGACAGTCCTGTGAGTGAGGACTCGATTCTCAGTGTCACAGAGCTTGATGACCATGGGTCCTGGATGTCTCCACCTTCACTCCATCCATGGTATCCACCAACCTCTTGTGTCCATCCCCATCCCTGTGTCTTGTCTTCTCTGTCTGCAATTGCTTCCTCACCTATCCAACTTTCCAGACCCAAGAATACCTATGTCCCTTCCCCAACATTCCTCTCACTCTCTCAAAAATGGTTATCTGCTTTACCAAAAAAAAAAAAAATCATCCCATACATAGCTTTCCATTTTGCACACATATCTTCTTGACACTCTTGATTCAGTCCAGTTGGGTATACAACATGATTGTGTTGTCATCACCCCTCTCTCCGGACATGACAGTCCAAATTTAGCTAATATTCTGCATATATTTTCAATTTTTACTGTTGAAGAAATGAGTAGCTATGGTTCTTTCCTACCTCCCTAGTGCACATTCCTGTATTACTTTCCATTTATTCTTCCCCCTGCTTGCTCCCCATTTCACCACTGTCCTATGTTCCTCATTTCCTTTCTTTAATGCATTATTGAGTGATGGTGTGCATTGAGTACCAACACACAGTAACACTAATATAAAAGTAGATTAAAAGTGTTAAATTCAGTTGTAGTCAAACCCAGTACTATCTGGCCCCAAAAAGGAATGTATCACTACATTAACTGTATTAAAAATGTGCCACTACAGAGGCAGTAAAGTATCAGGTGTATTCTAGAGACACAATACTAACTGTCAGACTTTAGCAATGCAGTGTGTGTTTGAGCAATGCTTAGCAATGTGCAAGCATACACACTTTGCTAACTATTGCACAAACCTGGTGCTCATCTCTCTATGGAAATGGATATATTATGCTGTATTACTGCTGTTTAGTGTTCATTTCCTTTGTATGACATGAAATTACATGTAGAAAAGTTACATACTGAGGGCCATATCTGACTATATATCATATAACACTGGTGTCCAACAAGTGGCACAAGAGAAAAATCTGGCCCATTAAAGCATTTTATCTATCTCTCAGCATGCCACATAATAAACTGCTTTAACTGTGCAGATGAATGTCATTCATGGTAAGTCTCACCCCCAAACTTTGCCAAGTATGGTTTATGGCCTCTGAAACATATGGTAAGTGGACTGCAAACCTGAAAGGTTGGACACCCTTGTCATATATTTAAAATACATCCATATGTTGGCACCCCCCAAGCACTACAACCCTGGGGTCTCAGTACTTTTTCCACACATATATCAACCACACTGCAAAATGTAATATGAAATATGTGTCCTATGTAATGCACGTCAATCTGGTAACAGGCAGAACTGCAACTATTGACCCATACACGTAAAAAAGCCTTATCTGCAAGGCTACTGCATGAATCAGCATGGATCATATCCACAGTGCATAGGTGACCTTTGACACACTTTACCCTACCCATATTGGTTTTGTTAAAGGTAGATCTTGCTTATTTCCCCTTGTAGACTTCTTGGATAGTGATCCCAAAGGCCTTGGATGAGAGAAACAGGACATACCACCTATGATGAGTTATTAGAAGCGTTTGACACTATCTTACATTCATGTCTCATAGTGAAGATCTCCCATCTGTGAATTAGGCCATGCAGTACTAGATGTTGGGCCAACTGGCTCAATGACAGAACACACACTCCCAAAGTTGAGGACTGCACTTCTATCACTAGCCCACTCAGCATAGGAATACCACAGGAATCTGTGCTGGGCACTCAACTGTTTGAGAAATACTTACCTGAACCACAGACAACAGTAGGTGGCCTGTGGTTTACCAAATTTGCAGATGACTGTTAACTGGACACACTCATATAGATTCCCCCAGTGATTGTAACATATTACAGTAGGGGCTGAGACAGACTGATGATTGGAGACAAACTCACAGACTTTAAGCATACAATGACTCTTTGTCAACTTTTTCACTGATCTAACCCTGCAAATTATGATATACATAGCACCCCACTAAGCTCAAACACAGTGCTGTGAGACTTAAGAACACATGTTGATAACGATCTACACTTTCATCACTATGTGTCCATAGTGGTGACATGCACAATCTGCATTGTACATGTTATATATATAGACATCACATCCAAAACCAGGGTAGTCATACCTCTGCTGGACTCTACATTTATCACACCAGTATTGGAGTACAATGCTCACATCTCTCTTTACCTCACCAGACATCTGCAGCAATTCAAGAGAACCAGGGTTGTGCTTGGAAGACACCAAAGCCTCCAAACATGACATACATGGAAAGACTGACATAACTGTCACTGTACTAGGTATCATGCAGGCTGCTGAGAGGTGACCTATGGCTGCCCTGCAGAGCAGTCTCAGACCCTGCCCTTCTGGAAATGATGGACAGCTGCAATTAAAATGGGACAACTATAATTTTCCCTTGGGTTTTCAACATAGCTTGTCACATAAACAGTACATGCTGTGGAGACAGACATAACCCACATTCACACTCCCTTGTAATAAGCTCCCACTGCATGTGAAGCAGTACTTCTCAATGGCCCTGTTCAACCATAACCTTCATTACTGGTTGGGTGATTGTAAAGTCACCTCTAGGCTGGCACCTATGTCCATCATGTACAAGGCCAGTTGGTGCTGCTCATAAACACAGTCTGCTAAAAATTACCATCCAACTGTGCTCAATAAGGGTACTTGTAGTTTTACGCAGCTAGGCTTCTAAATACCCTAGTGCTATTAGGCTAGTAGTCTCATGTAAACTTATGATGCTATATGCCTATGCAGGTCTCACAACCTGTTGACCCCCACTTGTCCTGCTGATGTCATGTACTAAAAGTTCACCTGCACACCTCTATAGATCAGACTTATGTCATGGTGCTTGCATTAAGTACTGTGTTCTGTTGTCGATGTACTTAGGTAGGGGGTTCTGTTCTGACTGCTGTCAACTGGTTGTGTCTGTGTGCATCTTGACAGCAGAGCAAATGTGTGTATCCTACAGTTACTTCTCCAATTACGTGGATTGCCAGCATTTTCATACTTGATCATGCCTACACATCAATTTCATATAGGCCTCCCGACCTCTTGTCTCCCACATGGCCTGCTGATGTCATCTACTATAAGTTCACCTGCATGCCTGCATAAATCAGAATTGAGCTGTGGTGCTTACATTAAGTACTGCATTCTGTAGGCTTGTACTTATAAATAAAGACACACAAAACTCAGCAACATGAAGAGAAGAAAAAAGCAAGCCGGTCATACCAGGTACTGAGCGTATTTCCAGTTTAATCAAGATGCTTTTGTCTTACTTAATTTCAGACTTCATCAGAATAAAATCATACTGCACAAACACACAATGTATACCCATTTCTCCACCCCTTTCTTAATTAATTCACATCAGTTCTACCCATTTGTTAAAAGCACCACTAATTTTCAACACATCATAAAAACATATATTATAATAATAATCTACTATAAACTCACAAAAAATGTTAGTTATTATACACAATGTCATAAAAATTCATAAAAAATGCTACTTTTAATTTTTAATAAGAATTTAATAACAACCTGTCATTAAGTCCAGGCTTTTCATCAGAGTTAAGTTTTATTTGCCATTTTAACTCTTTGAATTCTAAAAATTCATCACTTGGCCCACCCCTAAGTCTACATGATTAATGGCACAAAATGTAAAGGCATGTGTTGGGTTCTCTCTAATGTGTATGTATAGGGCATTCTTTTCATTATGACGTTTGATTTCATAAATGCTCACTTCATTTTACCCACATAATGACTACCACATGCCTGGCATACTGCAACATCCACTACTCCTTTTGAATAGCAAAAATATATTTTTTGGGCTTTTATAATGCCAAAGTTCACAATTGTGATCCTGTCTTGGTAAATTACATAATGACATTGGGCACATCTCCCACATTTAAAACATCCTCCATTGCCACTTCCAACATGGTTACTCTCCAACATACCCTTAAACAAAACCTCCTTTTTGTACACAATGGCCATTTTTTCTACTAGCAGAGATAGTAACTAAAAATCAGTTCTAAATATTATCCAGTTCTTTTGACAATATCACAAATGTCATAATAATCAATACCAGAGCTCTACCATAACTCTCATTATTCCCTTGCCGAAGTATTTGCAAGGGAATAGTGTTGTTATCCAACAACACATTGTACACCCCTTCATTCCTTTTCCTCTGTACCTCACACAGTATGTTGACCAACATCTCTTTCAGATAACCCCTTCTGGTTAACATTCCTTCCAAAACCTCACATTCCTGGAGAAAATCCTCCACTACAGAAACCATTCTGGCAAATCTTACAAATTGGCCTTTAACCAAGGCCCTCTTTCGATATGTAGGATGCCAGCTGTTATAGTGTAGTAAGGAACTGGAATAGTCTTCCTGTAAAGATGTGATGTAAAAACCTTGTTGTTGTTGTCTTTTTAATGGTGACATCTAAATAATGGAGTACATCTCTATCCATACACATAGTAAATCTCAAAAAATGTGTCGTTTCATTAATATATTGGAAAACTTCATTCAATCTGTCCTCACTATCTTTCCAAAATAGCACCACATCATCTAAAAATTGACCATAAAGCACCCAACAATCTTTAAAAGGTGTGTTAAAGACAAGGAGATCTTCCCACTTGCTAGCACTATATTAGCAAAGACAGGGGCAGAACATGCACCCATGGCTACCCCCTGCCTCTGCTTAAATAGATGCCCCTCAAAGCTCACAAAGTTATTTTCTAACACAAGTTCTAAGCAAGCTCTCAGGGTTGAAACAGTATTATAGTCCATGTTTGTATTTTTAACTAAATAGTCACAAAACCAGTCAATCCCTTTTTCATGTGGGATGACCAAAAACAGGTCATGGATATCCACAGTTGCCATTAATAGGTTGTCATCATACATTTCTTGTCTTACTTTTCCTAAAATGTCCCATGAATCTCTCAGCAAGGTCACCATATTTTCTAACACATGTTTGACTTTAAAGTCCACATATTTAGCTATACTAAATGTTTTTTGATGCATTTGCATCCCCTAATGGGTGTAGAAGGGGGTTGCTGATGGATTTTTGAATTTTTGGGATCCCAAAAATTGTTGAGATCTGTGGATGTGGTGTCTCCAAAAATTTGCATTCCTCTATAGTTATCTGCCCATTTAAACACAACTCGACTAGTGTTAAATCAACATTTCTGGAAGCAATATTGAGTTTATTATGGGAGACTTCTGTACAGGTTTCACTATATAACACTTCAAACATCCTGTTACTATAATCATTAACATCCATTATCACCAACCCCCTCCCTTGTCTGGTTTCATGATTCTTATGTCCCTGTTAGCTAGTATTTCTTCAAAAATCATTGCCTCACTTGGTGTTAAATTCCCTATTATATTGCAATCCAGTCTAGACCTGAGGTCACGAATTTCCTTAACACACAGTGATTCAAACAAGCTGACCATAGGTTGTTGGTGGGTATAGGTACTAGGTCTTTTTAATAACATCAATGACCCCCTAGTGTTGTCCCCATTTTGAAAGTGTATTGCCAAATTCAACTTCCTACTAAAAGCTTTCAATTGTAGGGTTGTTTCCACAATATTGACCCTTTTCGCTGGAACAAAATTCATTCCCTTCTCAAACAAGTTAGCCCACTCAGAACCAATACTAATATGACTCAAGTTGTAAATGTTAAAATCTTCACCAGCAGTTTTTATAATGGTAACATCATTACCCTTTCTGACCTCTTCATCATTATCGGGAACTATCTGTAGTACTGGGTATTCTGTTTCCCCCCTCTACCTCTCTTCCCCCTCCCTTTCTGCTGTTCCTGTGCCACATACTGTTTGTGGCCCCACTTCCCTTGATTCCCATTCTGCTCATTCAAAAGTCATTGGGATCTCCTTAAAGGGGGGGGTCCCTAAAGGGTCAGCATCTTCTAAGTCATTACACAGTTGTTCATTAACATTCCCGATGTTAGTTTCAACCCTGTCTTGTCCTACCCTAGACTGCCCTCTTGGGGGATTAGGATATGCCATTCCATTTTCATATTCTAACTTATCCCTCATTCATTTTTTTGTCCTTTCTGTTCTTAATGTCCTTCAGACTTCTTTCAACATCACTAAAAGCATTGTTGAATTCCCTACATTTTTGTTCAAATAACAAATCATTTTTAATGCTTTCATTCAATTTAACTATTTCACCTTCCAACATTTGTAATTGTCTGTTGTTATTAGCAATCAAAACATTCAATAAGTCACAGCCCTGTCTATTGAACAATTGAATAAGCTCACAGTACAATAACGAGTCCTTAGATAGTCCTGTGGGGTACTTCCACATTCATAACCCCTTAGGGATTTGTTCGCATCTCAAGCACTCACTCAAATAACCATTTTCAAGTTGAATTTTCTTGTAACTGAAAATTAAGTCTTTGAAATTATTAATTTGTGAATCTAGTGTTCTGTTGTACCTTTGTTAAAGGAAATTCCCACTAGACCAGTTTGTATCACCTCTGAGTCATTGCTCAACAGAAAACATCGGATTCCCGTTGTTGGACATATTAGCAACTTCCTGCATCTTAGAACTTGCAAGCCCGGTTGTTGAACTTAAAGGAATAGTCGCACAGTTTTCGATGCTGCCATTATTGTAGTTCCTATGGGCAGGAGTGTTGAAAGACTGCTCTTGGCTCAAAGACTCACCAGTATTATTCCTCCTTGTACCCATTTCGACATGTATTCTCTCAAGCTTCTGGGTAAGCACAGCCACAGCTGCAGATAATGTGACTATTAACTTAATCATCCACTTAATATCAGGACCCGAGGTGCTCACCAGCTGCTCCTCACCCTCCATTGTAAACAAACTAGTAAATAAAGATACACAGCAACTCAGCAACAGCAAGAGAAGTTAAAAGCAAGCCAGTCACACCAGGTACTGAGTATATTTCCATTTTAATCAAAATGATTTCTTCTTACTTAATTTCAGACTTCATCAGAATAAAATCATAATGCACAAACAAATAATATATACCCATTTCTCCACCCTTTTCTTAATTAATTCACATCAGTTCCACCCATTTGTTAAAAGCACAATTGAATTTGGCAAAGTTGAATTTGGCAATACACTTTCAAAATGGGGACAACACTAGGGGGTCACTGATGTTATTAAAAAGACCTAGTACCTATATCCCCCCAACATCCTATGGTCAGCTTGTTTGAATCACTGTGTGTTAAGGAAATTCGTGACCTCAGGTCTGGACTGGATTGTAATATAATAGGGAATTTAACACCTAGTGAGGCAATGCTTTTTGAAGAAATACTAGCTAACAGGGACATAAGAATCACAAAATCAGACAAGGGAGAGGTGTTGGTGATAATGGATGTTAATGATTATATTAACAGGATGTTCAAACTGTTATATAGTGAAACCTATGCAGAAGTCTCCCATAATGAACTCAATATTGCTTCCAGTGGGTTGGGAGGGTGGCCTAAAGGTTAAGGTATTTGCCTTACAAACACAAGGTGCCGGGTTTGAGTGTCACAAGGGATAATTGGCTAGGCTTAAAATGGCTCGCAAGAGCAGTTAGCTTAGTACTAAACTATGAACCTATGAAATTTTGATTTAACACTAGTTGAGTTGTTGTTAAATGGGCAGATAACTATAGAGGAACACAAATTTTTGGAGACACCGCATCCACAGATCCCAACAATTTTTGGGATCCCAAAAATTCACAAATCCATCACCAACCCCCTCTACGCACAATAGTGGATGCAAAAGCATCAACAACATTTAGTATGGCTAAATATGTGTGCTTTAAAGTCAAATGTGCTAGAAAATAGGGCAACCTTGCTGAGAGATTAATGGGACATTTTAGGAAATGTAAGACAATGTATGATGACAACTTATTAATGGTAACTGTAGATATTTGTGACCTGTTTTAGGTCATCCCACATGAACAAGGGATTGACAGGTTTTGTGACTATTTAGTTAAAAATACAAACATGGACCATAATACTGTTTCAACCCTAAGAGCTTGCTTAGAACTTGTGTTAGAAAATAACTTTGTGAGCTTTGAGGGGCATCTATTTAGGCAGAGGTACAGGGTACTCATGGGTGCATGTTGTGCCCCTGTCTTTGCTAATATAGTGCTAGCCCAGTGGGAAGATCTTTGTCTTTAACTCACCTTTTAAAGATTATTGAGTGCTTTATGGTCGATTTTTAGATGATTTGGTGCTATTTTGGAAAGATAGTGAGGACAGATTGAATTCATTTTTCCAATATATTAATGAAACAACACACTGTGGTGGTGGTGCTGCGGTAGCGTTGTCGCCTCACAGCAAGACGTTGTCCTGTTCAATTCTCAGCTAAAGCGTCTTCTGTGTGGAGACATGCGTGAATGGGCGTACCTTCGTTGAAGGTTGTACATCAGGGCTGGCAACTCCGTACGTAAAAATCTGCTGCCAATCATTAGCGGACCGGAGTTCCATTGTGGCAACCCCTAACCGGGAAAAGCTGAAAGATACAACAACAACAACATTAATGAAGCAACACATTTTTTTTTAGATTTACTATGTGTATGCATAGAGATGTATTCCATTATTTAGATGTCAACATTAAAAAGGACTACAACAAGATTTTTACATCACAACTTTACAGGAAGCCTACTTATGCCAATTCCTTACTGCAATATAACAGCTGGCATCCTACACATCAAAAGAGAGCCTTGGTTAATGGCCAGTTTGTAACATTAGCCAGAATGGTTTCTATAGTGGAGGATTTTCTTCAGGAATGTGAGGCTTTGGAAGGAATGTTAACCAGAAGGGGTTATCCAAAAGAGATGTTGGTCAACATAATCTGTGAGGTGCAGAGGAAAAGGAATGAAGGTGTATACACTTTGTTGTTGGATATCAACACTAATACCTTGCAAATGCTTGGGCAAGGGAATAATGAGAGTTATGGTAGAGCTCTGGTATTACCCTACAGCATTGATTATTATGACATTTGTAATATTATCAAAACATACTGGAGAATATTTAGAACTGATTTTGAGTTGCTATCCCTGTTAAGAGAAAAAAACTGCCATTGTGTACAAAAAGGAGTTTTGTTTAAGGGTATGTTGGAGAGTAACCATGTTGGAAGTGCCAATGGAGGATGTTTTAAATGTGGGAGATGTGCCCAATGTCAATATGTAATTCACCAAGACAAGATCACAGTTGTGAACATTGGCATTATAAAACCCCTAAAAAAATATTTTTGCTATTCAAAAGTAGTAGTGTATGTTGCAGTATGCCAGGCATGTGGCAGTCATTATGTGGGTAAAATTAAGACAGCATTTAGGGCTGGGATTTATGAATCCATTTATGAAATCAAACATAATGAAAAGAATGCCCTATACAGACACATTAGAGAGAACCCAACATATGCCTTTCAATTTTGTGCCATAGATCATGTAGACTTAGGACATAGGGGTAGGCCAAGTAACTAATTTTTAGAATTCAAAGAGTTAAAATGGCAAATAAAACTTAACTCTGATGAAAAGCCTGGACTTAATGACAGGTTGTCATTAAGTTCTTATTTAAAATTAAAAGCAGCATATTTTTATGAATTTGTATGACATTATGTATAATAACTAACATTTTCATGAGTTATAGTAAATTATTATTATTATTATTATTATTATTTTTTTATGATGTGTTGAAAATTAATTGTGCTTTTAACAAATGGGTGGAACTGATGTGAATTAATTAAGAAAGGGGTATAAATTGCATGTTTGTGCAGTATGATTTTATTCTGATGAAGTCTGAAATTAATTAAGACAAAAGCATTTTGATTTAAAGGAAATAAGCTCAGTACCTGGTGTGACCGGCTTGCTTTTTACTTCTCTTGCTGTTGCTGAGTCTGTGTACTTAGATAGATAGGGGTCTGTTCTCACTACAGTCAACTGGGCTTATGGTGTGTGTGTGTGTGTGTGTGTGTGTGTGTGTGTGTGTGTGTGTGTGTGTGTGTGTGTGTGTGTGTGTGTGTGAGCTCTGCTTGACATTACAGAGAGCATTTTATACCAGCATGTGGGGCACTGTTATCTTCTCAACAGACAATGTTGATGTCATCAGCTATAAAGTGTTGTCTGACACACTCCAAGTCGAACTTGAAGTATGGCACTTGCATAAAGTACTGTGTTCTGTAGTCTGTGTACTTAGGTAGGGGTTCTAGTCTCACTACAATAAACTGTGTGTGTGTGTGTGTGTGTGTGTGTGTGTGTGTGTGTGTGTGTGTGTGTGTGTGTGTGTGTGTGTGTGTGTGTGTGTGTGTGTGTGAGAGCTGTTGCTTGACATTACCAAGAGTATTTTACACCAGCATGTGAGACACTGTCATATTCTCCACAACGGACACTGCTGTCATCAGCTATATCACATTTTTTGAATATGCAGTACTTCCACCAGGGCAGGGTCAGAGACTGGGCTGGGGGCCAGGCAGAAATCACCTCAGTCTATACAATAAAGTTTCAAGTGGCATGACTTTTAATCAATCCACGTACATTATGGCATGGTGTGTAGGCTTTGTGTAATCTTGCTTAGAAAGCCCTGTGGTCTGTCCAGCTGCTACATGTGCCTGTTGAGGTACATGTAAAAATGCACATTATACTCTAGTAGTGCTATAATGAGGTTTGACTACAGTGCTGTCATACAGTCCTAAGATCTCAGTATGATGGCATAATTTATGATATGCACAACACAGGCTTTCGATAGCAGTGTGGAGACTTGGTGGTCAAAGCTCAGATTGGCTTGCATCACTGGGTTTCTGCATAGCAGGACTATTGTCAATGCTGTGATTAGCATGATACTCTACTTTTCAGATGGGCAACATTACAAACACAGATTTCTGCATCACAATTCTGCATTTATTTGTACATAGTGTACCTTTGTCTCCATTCATTTTTGTGTGTTAGCTCCTCCTGTACTATGTTATCACCATTGGTGGACTCAATATGCAACAATCGGCAAACCTGGTAAGCTGAAGGCCATGTGCTTTAGCCTGAACTGTTGAGAAATACAAGTTTAAACAATGGAGGGCCAAGCACAGATCCTTGGGGTTTGCTAATGGTGACAGCTCTACTGGTGCAGGTTGATTCACCAACTTTCATATGTGGTGTTCTGTCAGTGAGAAAATTGTTTACCCATCAACTGACATAAGGTCTAATCCCCAGCTTGGGGGTTTCCTCAATGACACCTGTTTGTGTGATTGTGGCAAAACCCTAGGCCAGATCACAGTAGGCAGTATCCACTGTCTTACCTTCATCCTGGCCTATCACATGGAATCCACATGCTGTGATAACATCACTGGCCACCTATGGCATGACCCAGTTTATACACCTTCCTGATATGGTTGAATACACGGTTCAATACATCCTCCTCATGGCCTATATCCCATACAAGGGTAAACAGCAACATGCATCCACTTAAGTTGGAAGTACAGCACCTGATGCATGCATGTGTTGGGACATCCGGACTCTCCTTGACTGTGAGGTAGACCAAGATGTCAACATGGACCTCTTATACATGTACACTAGTAATATTCCAGGTGTGTGCAACAGACCTGTGTGAATTGTTACTGCCACATAAGATCTGTTACAGCTGAAAGATGTCCTCAAAGAGGTCATTGAGGGCATGTATGTTACAACAGTATCATCTTGTGGAACTTGAACAGGTAAAAGCATTTCACAAAAATCCACACTGAGGTATTCAGTCAATACTGTCATATGTGGCCATGAACAGCTATATCAGCAAATAGGTAGACCAGTGTATGACATACGTGGCATCTCACTATGTTGACATGTGTGACGTGATATATATCTCAGATGCAGTGATCAGGCTAATACATTAAGGGTGTCTGCTAGACCCTTTCCTGCCCAATAGTTAGGTGATGGACATCACAGAGGACATACACATGCTGTATCCAAACAGCTGCCTGAAGGACTACAGCTTGTGTGCAATCATTGGCTCCAACTCTGATGTTAATATAATACAGACAGTATCAACACATACCAGAGACTGCTGCCACAGCCATGACAACACCTGCACTAATGAGTCACATGGAGAGATTTGTTGAATCGGGAAACAGGCACACCACCCAGATATATTGTGGACATCAGGCCCGATAATCAGACCAATAGATATGTGATCTGTGTCCTGGGGTAGAGAGTAAGTGGTACATCTACCAGCATGTGGTCACAGTGCTAACTACTCCCTTGAATGTAACACAATTACTAAATATGTGAAGCACATCCACACCAGAGGACATAACTTTGTGGTTCCCAGCCTTCATCACACCAGTAACTGTGTACAATGCACACTTCTTCATGTACCTCCCTACATATCTTCCAGTGATGTGTAACTGAAATGTACCATCTTTGTCACAGTGCACTGTGAACCAGCTTATTGGCCATACCTAGGTATTCTTTCTGGGGAATATAAATGATTGCCTGATGGTGTACAACATCAATAGGTTCATAGGTTCATAAGTATTTACTAGGCTAATGACCACAGGGGCCTTTTTAAGCCTAGCCATGCATCCCAAACCTCTGACAAGTTCTTATACCTTTGATAATTGTAAGCAGCAGCTTGGGCGATGAAACATTTATAAGCAGGGGCCTGGGAGATGAACCATTTACAGGTTGCCTGTGTGTATTAGAGACATAGGCACCAAACCAGGGATGAATTTTCTTCTCCCCACACAATTGTCCAGGTTTCAATTGAATTTGGTTATGGAGACATTCTGATTCATATGACTAGGGAGCCTGTTCCAGAGATGGGGTAGTCTCTGGGATATATACCTGTCTCTCCAGCAGGTACTATTTACATCACAGGCAAGGTTTAAAGTCTTTAGAATGGGTAATTCTGGTGCTGTTTGTTTTGTGGATATGCAGGAGATCCATCAGAGTGGAGTCTGACAATGCCCTGTATGCCAGGCATAGATGTCTCTCAAAAGCCTGTAGTAGACATAATACAGGGATAGGGCACTGAGGCGAACTGCAGAGAACTTTTTACATACAACCTGTATTCGTTAAGTGAGGACCCTCTGTGGATGGTTCAATTGTTGGATATACCTAGTTCGGTACATACAAAGGGGGCATTGAACTCAATGATAGGAGTAATGAATGCCAGATACAGTGGTGCAGTGACTTCCTTGGACGTAGATGCCAAACCTTTGATTATAAGTTGCACAACACAGAATGATTTCCTCATTACTGTAGACACATGATGGCCAAAGGCTGGATTACTGTCATTGTGAGTTCCTAGGTCCCTGACTGCTGGGTCAACTTTAAGTGGAGTGTTGTCGATATGATAGTTAAGAGGGTTGGATGACTTCCCAAAGGATACTATTATGCATTTCTTGGCATTTAGTTTTAGTCCATGGCTCTGACACCAGTTGTTTGTCTGTGTCAGCCCTTCCTGGAGAATATTTGTGTCCGTGTGGGATTCAATGACAGCTCCTAATTTGCAATCATCTGTAAAGTTAGTCAGCCAGAGGTCATTGACATTGGACTTGACTTCAGAGAAGTAAATGCCAAAAAGGAGCAGTCCCAGGACCAATCCATGAGGGACTCCACTTGTGACTGACCTCTTTGTAGAGGTGGACTCCCCAAATCTAACTTCCTGGGTCCTGTCTGTGATCCAGTTGGCTGGCCACTGGGTGACACACAGGTTTGTACCTAACCTTTTGAGTTTGTCAACAATGTCCGAATGGGGTATTGTGTCAAATGCTTTGGCCATGTCAATGTAGGCAGTGTGAACCATTTTGCCTCATCCATTGCTTTTGTGACCTTCTCAAAAAAGTTCACCAGGTTGAGTAGGCATGAACTGCACTTGATGAAACCAAACTGGGTTGGGTCCAATGTCTGGAGGTTTACTATATCTCTATTGATCATCTTCATGATAATTCTTTCCATGACTTTACATATAAGACTAGTGAGACTTATGGTTCTGCAGTTTCCAGGGTCTGTAGATGGCCAGCATTTGTGCAGAGGGATGACTGTTGCTATTCTCCATTCATGAGGCACGAAACCTGTTTGGAGGCTACAGTTAAATAAGAATTCCAGAGGACATGATAGGTTATGTTTCATGCTATTTAGAAGGCATCCTGGGATACTGTCTGGACCCACTGATGCAGTGTTCTTGGCATACATAGGTGTTTGATAACATTAATGGCATGTATATCAATCATGACAGTGAGGATTGTGCATAGATATATGCCATGCACACAAGGTAACTAGCCTGTATTGGCCATGCTGTCACATACAGGTATAGCAGTGTCCCTTCTAATACATCCTGGAGATATTACAGTACCAGGATATTGTGCATGGTTACCTCGTAGAGTGTGAATGTATCATGATAGCTGTCAAGTATGTGTGTACTGGATCATCTGTTATCACTCCACATCATATATGTTATGTCACAGTCATGGGATTAGTGGTGGTATTATTCTGATATTGTCCATGATTGCGGTTGGTTCTTGCAATATTTGGCATAATCCTTTACCTGTGCCCATCTTACTGGAGACCTCTGCCGAGAGTACACTCATATTCAGGTATAACAGTTTGCACAGCTTCCCAATATGCACCCTACCCTGGTTGTACATCAATTCCCTGATAGATGTCCTCTGCATTACTCATGTAAGGATGCTTATTTCACACACACATCCTCCCCATTGTTATGTCACCTTGTGTGATAGTCACAGACAACATATTTTCACTGTGCAGTCCATACTGTACCATATAGATATGTGTTTGGTATCACTGTTACAACTATCTTCCATTGATATGCCCTCCTCTGCTGCACATGCAGGAATTTCACCTCTGCTCTTTCCCTGTATTCATTCCTATAGTTCATCTGTGTGAAATTATTCAATAAACGCACTTCTCCTGAGTGATCATTTTACATGGCAGTCCCATGTCCTGTTGCAGATTATTAACACAGCTTCAGTACAGTATGCCAGGAATAGGGTATCACAATACTCTGCCCTGTAGGTTCACTGTCCTGTACTGTGTTTGGACCATATACTTCACATTCATACCTCTCAACTGTCCAGATATACTCCAGATGCCCAATGTTTTTTTTAACAAATATGTGGCTTTCTGACATATCACTGGGATGATCTCTGGACTGATTTGACTCAATAATACATACATTTGAATGTATACTCCTCAAATCTCCTCATCTGTGCAGAATGTGCAGTTTATGTCTTATATTTGTGATCTTTTTCTCATAACATTATTTCCTGGCAAATTATTAGCATGTCATTGCAGGTTGCAGTCAGAAACTGATAATTGACATTTGAATTTTAAACTTCATGTCCCAAGACTCACACTCTATGTTCATAAGCACCCTGGAGAATATTAGGGTCCAACCTAACTCTCATACTGGGCGACTTCAACTACCCCTCCATTAACTGGGAAAACTACTCATGTATCAATACACTTGCCCAGTGTTTCCTGGAATTCAATAATTCCAATGCTCTGGACCAGCTTGTTTTTACCCCCACTAGAGTTTGCAACATCCTTGACCTGGTCATTACTAACATGGGTGACCATTGCTCTACACCAATAGTCAGTTTCTCCCTGGTTAGATCCGACCACAAACTAATCACCTTGGAAATCCATGCCCCCCCCCACACAAAGGTAACCACCATGTAAAACTTCTCCAAAGCTAACTTTGGGTTTCTGAAAACAGAGGTGGCTAACTTCACAACACCCATGCAAATGGAGAATAGTTGCATGACTGCCAAATCATACACTAATGCACTGTATGAAAAGCGTACACAAATGCATGGATCTTGCCATACCCAATAGAACCAAGACACTCTCTTCCAAAAAAGGAAGCTAGTCTGGTGGTCCCCTGCCATAAACAAACTCTACAACAGAAGGAGGAAACTTATGTGGAATAAGGTGAAGTCTCAAGACTGGAAAAACTCCCTTGCCAGCTTCAACAAAAAGTTGAGATCCCTCATCAAATCCTCTAAAGCCTACTTTGAAAACAGAACTGCCGCAGATAAAGACAACCACAAGGTCTTCTGTAGTTTTGTAAAGAATCTCCACAGCAATACCCAGATTTGCTCTGAGCTACTGCACAATGCTACCTCCTATACCAAGCCAACAGATAGTGCCAATATACTGGTCGACAGATTCAGTGCCAACTTTACCCTCCCAAAGGACCAGTCACAATACCAGTAGATTGCCCGGCACCCAGTATTACTGCTGCACAAGTTAAAGCAGCACTGTCCAAGGCCAGGAATACAGCTTCTATGGGACTTGACAATATCCCTGGCTGTGTTCAACGTGAACTACAGAGTGAAATGGCACCTCATCTGTGTGCCTTGTTCAACCATAATATATATTATTGGCAGGTACAATACTGTCTGCAAAATGTTAATAGCTGTAAAAGGCATTGAGTTCTTTAAGATATTTTTAAGGCATTAAATCTATTTCTGGAGATGCACATTTAGTCTTATCAGTGGTAGCAATAAGTGTCCGTGTGCATGTACACGCACAACACACACACACACACACACACACACACACACACACACACACACACACACACGCACATACACGCACACGCACGCGCACACACACACACACACACACACACACACACACACACACACACACACACAAACAACCAAAAACTGATATTAGTATCACATTCATTAGACCCAAATAAAATATCAAAGTATTCATATAATTTCATACCAAAAATGTTCTTTAGGGTTTGTTCTGCATTATTGTAACAAATTCAGAAAACTTCCTAGCAGACTAGTCATGCATATTCATTCTTAATACCATCACTGAAGCAAGGCATGATGCTTAAAAATATAATGCCATTCTGCAGGAAGTGCTAGATAATGTAAATGAGACAAGCTCAGAATATATTTATCTGAAATGCAGTTTCATACTGAGACAAGTTAGTTTGCAGGGCATGTTTATCAAAAAATAATTAAAGCTCGATCCAGCAAATATGTAAATAAATCTAGTGCATGCCCTGACCCAGGAAATGTAATAGTGCTCCAGCCTTTACTTCAAAATCTATTTGGTCATCCACAAATTCTACCAGTCTTAGTACTATTATGTGTGTTAACACAGAAGGATATAGTGTAATGCTGGCTGAAGTAACTCCAAGAGGGGCTTTGGTCACAACAAGTAACCATCACAAGCATAATTAAATATATTTAATCACCTTGTCACTATAGTTTATATTTTCTCATACTGTATGATTACATACAAGTATAGACAGGGTTATTCCATGTATGCCATGATGTTTTTTTTAAGTATTATTAGTACTAGTAGTAGTATTACTATTGCACTAAAATGTTTTAGAGGTTATAAGCCATGGTATATAAACACAAGTGTATTTTAATAAGTCAATGATTTTGTAGAATGACTATTGGCAGGATTCACAAAGTCTCCGTGTAAGAGTTACAAGGCTTACACGGAGGCTGCAGTTAAACGGTGTGATGTCAGCATGTCATGCATATGCATGAGGGCATACTGAATCACACCTAAGGCTTACACGGTCCATGGAAGACAGAAGGGGGCATGTCCGTAGGCCGAGCCCTGCAAACGGACATGCCCCCAGAAGAGGAAAAGTCCCGAAAGTAAACCCCCACGACTGAGTCCATGGAAATGTGAATAAACACACAACACAACACATGCCCCCACAGACTATGAACATAAAATTATATAAATGAACATGTTATATTTTTTTTTAAATTGTAAAGATGTTTGCCCGTGAGTGCGCTCGTTTGTGCGGGCATGCCCGTAGCTTAGCCACAGTTAGCAGTCAGTGGAAAAGCATATAAGAACTACATATGCAAAGTAAGCCAAGAAGCAATAGCATAGCGGTAGAGGCTTTGGCTGAAGAGCAGGCAGTCATGGTGCGAGCCCCCCCCAACATCAATTTATATTTTTAGTGAAATAAGCATGAAACAAGTCCCTGACATATATGTACACATATAAAATTATATTTTATGTAAAATGTAATGAAATGGGCCATTTATTTTGAAGAAATGTGAGATAACAAAATAAGAAAAAATGCCAGATGTGCCTATAGCTGAGCTACAGTTTAACAAGTTGAGTGCATCTGCCCGTAGGTGAGCAGCGGTTTAACAGGTGTAAAATGAGTGCCCGAAGGTGAGCAGTAGTTTAACAGGTGCAAAATGAGTGCCCGTAGGTGAGCAGTGGTTTAAGACGCTGAAACCGTGTGCCCTTAGCTGAGCTGAGCGTAATATGCATGCTGACAGCCAAACGATGCATAAACCAGCGTAACCCATTTGCGCGGAGCTGTGCGCCGCGCCAACAAGCTAACCGACGGGCAACGTTGAGCAAGCTGTAACAAAACTGCCTTTACACAGACACAGCTCCTAGCCTGTGTAGACAGTCATAAAGTATAAAAAGCAGTGGCCAGGTTCGAACCCAGGATACCATGCACCATAGTCCAGGTACTGAACCACTAAGCCATGACAGCTGTACTTAAAAATGCAGTAATAGCAAATATATAGGAATGAATAGAAAGAGGAGCATGACAAAGCAGGTTTTGTGAAGCTGATACAATTCCAAAATGGCCAATCACAGATAAGTGCAGGGAAAAACGGCATATATAAGCCCCATAGGTGGGAATACACAGCATAACCAATTGTAGAACTAACTTGCAGCCAGAATGTCAGGTGTAGGTGAGGGTAGTTGCTTTCAAGCACAGAGGTGGGGCGTTGAGGAGTCCAAATATATGGTTTGGCTCCTTGTCCACAATCATGAGGTCCAACTTATGCAGGGCCAGGTGCTGTGGGGAGCATATAGGGCTGAGGCGTGGGACCGGTTGGCTCATGATCTTACCAGTGCCACAGGGATACCAAGGACTGGTGAGCAGGTCTGTCACCACCATGCGGACCTGAAGAGACAGAAGCAGGACCAACTGAACCGTTGAATCCAGGAGGCCTGGCAAATGCCCAACGCCCCACTACTGAGTAAGTTACATCTAATTATTTATGTAAGAAATTAACCTAACTGATATTATGGAGATGTGTATTCCAATAGTACTTTATTTATATTACAGCTGCAGGTGTCCGTTCTGCGAACCATAGAGCCTATGGCAATAGGCTGGTATGGTTGCGCCACCAGGCAGGTCAGTAATCCTCTCCCTGTAACTGTAAATAAATATAAAAGTATGACAGTTAGCAAAAGAGTGCAGTGTAGTCACTAAGTAATAAAATGTGCAAGTAACAGTGTAAGAGGGTTTGCAAGTATTGCTTGATTACAAAAGTGTGATGCAGTCTGTAATCCAAACAGAGAAATGAAAAAGTCTGAAATAAAGTCTGAAATAAAGATGTCCCACCTGTAATATAATAGTACAAAACCTGCAGCAGGCTGAAAAGTACAGCTGCAGAAGCTGAGTAAAACACATGTGTGAAATATGTCCCTGATGAAATACAGAAATATGACAGAAGTGAGACTGTTGGAAAGGATTGTAATAACTACATGTAAAACATGTCAATAAAGCCTAGAATTAAGTACCATCCTGAATTGTAAAAATAAAACAAGTGAGAGAGTGTGAGAAAGAGATATGAATCCACCAATAAAGTAGTAATAACTCCTGAATAAAGTATACTGCAGTCAGTACAGAATGAAATGAACGTGACAAGCAGAACCAAACTGCAAAATGTGTAGAAAATGTTCCTGCAGCTGGAATGTGTATCCCAAAATCTGGATATGTTGCTCTCAGTCTGCAATACACAGATAGTATGGTTGTCTGAAATACCAAACATCCACAGTTGTCTATAGCCATATAAAGCAAATGTAGCAGGATGATGTAGCCGAACAGAGCCAGATATGAATGTGTATGAATAAAAATGAAAATGTATATTGATGTAGCAGTAACATTCCTATCATCAACTTGAAATAGTTATCACATAGGAAACTGTAGGTAGAACTGTAGTGTGTATATATCTGCAGCTATTAGAAATGTATAGCATATGTATTGGTATTTGAAGGTGTTAATTAAATTTTCTTCACCCTACCCTATAACCACATATAATCCATTCCACGTGAAATTGGTATGTGCAATCACAATTAACACCCCTGGACATTTGTCCTGTTGGGTCATACATATTTGCATGTACGTTGATGCATCTGCCCTGTTCATACATCCAAACCTGATGGCCTGTTGCCATCAATCAACCCTGCATGTTGTTGGACTGTGTATTACTGTTCAAATTATGCATGTGTTATGCTTGCTGTTCAATGGTTTAAATATATGGGTGTTTGGTTAATGGGAATACTAATAAAGATGTCCCACCTGTAATATAATAGTGAATGGTATTGTATGTTACTAACCCAAACTGTCATGACATAATGCAAAACATAGGATGACAGGGAAGGTGGGTTCCAGCGGACCCACCTCTCCCACCTCAGCTGGCGAGTGCACCTGGCAGGAGTGCCCAGTCCGGACCCTCCTCCAGTGGCCTGTGCCACCTGTGGGTGGAAGCACTGCAGGGGATGGGGCTCATCCTCCCTCTGCAAGTGTGGCCGGAGGAGAACAACCACTCACCCTCCGTAGCGTCCGGACTGTGGTGCATAGGGAGATCCGGGAAGCTGTTCTTGGGCCCCTACACCAGCTTGAGGCACAGGTGGCACAACTAACGGGTGTGCCTGCTGCCTGGCCTATACAGCCCCCAGCACAGCCCTGTCCTGGGCAGTGAAGGCACAGTGGCAACTGCCCATGGGTGGGGATATCAGTTCCACTGTTGCCATCTGTGGGCTCATGGGCTCTAGATATCTAAACATCCGTCCCCGTCAATTGTGTAACCCCCCACATGTGCCATACACTACCCCTGTATGCGTCTTGTTTGTCTTGTCTGTTGACCTACCCAACCTACCTCCCCAGCTATACCGACTTCCCTTACCTGACGTACCACTCTCACCTGAAAAAAAAAATGGCACTCTGTACCCACAAAAAATTATGCCCCATACATAGCTGCCCATTCCGCACACATGTCTGCTGGACATGGAAACTGTCAATTACAATTGGCTGTACAACAAGTATTATTGTTGTCCTCACACCTCTCTCAGGGGTGGAAGGTTTCAAATGTCACACCAAATTACAAACATATGCACAGCTGTTGCTGATGAAGAAATGGGCAGCTATGGGCCTTACCTACATCCCTCCTGCAAAACCCGAGCTTGTTTCCCTACTGTCTTACCCTCTTTGTGACCCCTTTTTCACCACTTCCTGTCTCCCCATTTTCATTTCTTTCAAAGAAAATAGCGGGTGTGCAAGAGTAAGCACTTTTAAGCAGTTGTAAGAGGTGTGCGAGCTGAACGCCAGTGCGCATGCGTGAGCTCGCGCAAACCAGCACTAACCGGTTACAACTGCTTAGAAGTGCCTTAGTCACTCTGAATGACAAGTCCTGTAGTCTGCTCAAAAGCAAAATAAAATCCCACTGTCAGTCCCGAACCCAGGACCTTACAAACAGTAGTCTGCATGACTTACCACTAAGCCATGACTGTTATATAAGAACATTGTGCTACAATAAATATATCATGTAATAGTAGGAATGAATGTAAAGGGAATATACGATGTGTAGTACACAAAGCATGTCATGTATATGTACTGTCAAATGTAGTGGATTTCTAGAATAGTAGTGTGTGAACAGAAACAGCTATGCTAGTTGGTAGCTAGTAGGTAATAATGTCACTGTAGCACCTTGCAAGCCACACACATACTCACAGCAGGATAATCACTGCCCATACCCCACAATCTCTTATAGGAACACATCCGGACCAAGTAATAAAAAATGTGGAGCAAAGGGCCAAAAACAGGGACACATTCCAAATAATGCTACAACAAACTTAGACAGTTCAGAGAGTAACAGGTTCTGCATTGTGTTGGATGTTTGGAAGGGTAGGAAGTCTGAAACTTCAATGTTTGTCACTATAGTCTGACTTGAGCCCAGAGTGATTTGCCAGAAAGAGCTGTTCATGAGATATTGACCAAAATATGAGGCAAAAATGTGGACAACCTGCAAATATCTGTACACGTGAGAGGTCTGACACTGCCATATTTGAATAGTTAAGAGCCTAGACATAGCAACAGTGACTGAGTTACAGGGATGCCCCACAGACTCCCTGTGAAATGTACAAACAGTAGGCAGAAAGGTGTTACAACACATGCAATGGTAACTATGAAGTACTGAAAGTATGTACCACTTGCACGGCAGAAATAGTGTAGTAATACATATGCTCATGCTATCCCACAGTACCAACTGCAGAATACCAGACAATTTAATGGGTGTACCCCACTGATATGTACCATTCCATGAGGCACATAAAAGATGCACCTGAGAGTCCCTGGGGCCTGCTCAGCAGCATACTCAAATACCCTAATAGATGTCAAGGCCCACACCATGGCCAGACTAGACTGCATGCAGTAACACCCTAGCAGATATAGCAAGCATTCCAAGGTGTGAATGTACATGGAAAATAGGAAAGCCACAGCAACACACTACAGTCAAGACACCTAGCAGGCATACAAGTAGTGAATGTAAAGGGCAAATATTGAAGCCATAGCAACAAAGTGCAAGAGCCACTGCTATACCAGTTACACCACATGTCCCACAGGAAAGCGCACACACCCACATTAACAGTAGTAGTAGTCTGAGGTGTCAGTGTACATACACACTTAGTACAGGAAACTGGAGAAATGAATGGAGAAATGTTAATCTACAACACAGCCGGAAATATGAGAGAGATACTAACCTTTACACTCACAGAACAGTGTCCACAGCATACCAGCATGGTCCCTGCCCTTAAAATCTGAAAGGGCTATGCCTATCTCACATACCTTTTTATAGCACTGCCCTGAAATAACAGTGAAAACTGCAATCAGTACACAACTGGCTGCATGCAATTAGCAAATGCTGGCGAACAATTGGTGCAGAGGCCATCACATGGACATATGCAGATACCTACAAAAGCATGCTGTACTCCCAGTCCATACATGCAATACTTTCATTGCACCCTGTGGAGGTAGACAGAGAGAGAGAGAGAGAGAGAGAGAAATAAATAAACATACACAAACAAAACTGGTCAGCAACAACCACTTGAAAGCTGACAACTGGCAAGTGGAGCAGCAGGACATGAAACCAGACGGCAACACAAGCAGCTGTGACAAACACAGGTAATGTAAAGTAATACTATAAAAGTCTACATACTGTGAACCCTCCATATGTGTCATTGGTCTGTATCCATATGTATATGAAGATGTGCAAAGGGCAGGGGACATACAGCAACTATCAGTGAAGGCTGTACATACATATGTATGTGAGGGCATCTATGTGCACATATCAATGTAGGTTGAATGTAGGTTGTAGTGCAATGTACAAAGTAGGTTTCACAGTTATGTATGTTTAGCAGTATGTTAGTGTGTGTATACAGTTTTGTAAACAAACATGTTGATATACCTATCTATCATATGGATACATATGTATGTCAATATATGTATGTATATATATATATATATATATATATATATATATATATATATATATAATATGCATATATGTATACATACATAGAGAGGGATGTAGAAATACATAGACAGATGTAGATAGAATATGTACAAACATATATATGTAATACACACATACAGATATAGATATATGTAGATACATATACATAGACAGACAGATCTGACTATCTACAGGTATGACTGTATATGATGATCTCACACTCCCCCTGTCCCACCCTCTCTGTCACTCTCACCCCCTCTCTGTCACACCCCCCCTCTCCATATCTATAGCAATATATGTACATCAATATATATATATGTGTATATGTATACAGACATATATATATATATATATATATATATATATATATATATATATATATATATATATATATAGAGAGAGAGAGAGAGAGAGATGTATATATATATTCTGAGAGAGGCACATGTGTACAGATGTATTGCAACAGGTGCCTGGTGACAAATACATGGAGTGAACACCAGTGTCAAAACTGGAGTACCATACCCCATTTCAAATCACCTACACCAGTAACCACCAGATATGCGATTGGCTGCCCACCACTGCATGTGTCAGGGGTGAACAGGGTCATAAATGTGTACAATAGTCCCCCCAATGATATTCACAGTGGCACACTATTCCCGGAATACCTGCACACGGTATGTGTCAGCAGACATGGTGTGTCAGCTATGGACATGTAGGTCAGTGTACCCCTCCACACCACACAATGGCTGCCATGGTATGTACCTCACATGACAGCTACAGATATGGAGAAGGACACAGTGACATGTACAGCACTGTGACAATGCACTTAAACAAATTACCAATGCACAGTGACTGACAACACCACAGAGTATACACATACTACCCACATAGAGGTTACCACTCCTGGATTTACATACTTAAGTCACACCCATGGCAGATGTCCAACAACCATAGTAACACCTCACACCATCCACAACCTAAATGACTGCTATGTGTCATCCGTGACACTGCAATAGAGAGCACATGGTGGAGGTACAGGTTCCTACCCACAGATAAGACATACCCTGCAATAAACCACACAGCGTTAAGAAGCAAGACCCCCCATGAGTACATGTCACACATACCCCTGCTGAATGTTAGTCAGATAGGTAATATGCCATATGAGTCACCCTGTGTAACTGTTTGACAGGAGCAGGTACCATCACATCACATGTGTCACAATGGTCAGGGTAGCAGAACAGTATGCTGCTGTAGTCCCAGGGACAATAGCATATTGTATTGTATTATATTGTAATGTATTGTATTGTGTTGTATTGTATTGGTATGTAGAGGTGCCTCCTTCGAGTGGAACCACTGCTGCTGTGCCAGTGTACAGGTACATATCCTGTAGTCAGGCTAGTGTTACATAGCACTTCTATATGTGTGTTTAGCTCCTCTTGGAGTTCATGTAGCATGCAACCGGGGATACCATCAGGTCCCATTCATGTTGTGTATTCTGCTTTTCTGAGGACTTTCACCTGGACATCTGTGATGACAGGGAGGTTACAGTCAGCTGGGATAAGTATGTCTTATTTTGGGGGAGGGGGGAAACCTGCACTGAACCTGTCTGCCACAATGTTGCCAATATCTGTGGGTTCAGTGAATTATTTGTTGTTGTGTACTAACTATGAGCATATTGGAGGGTTTCTGACCAGGTTGCTAACATAACTGAAGAAGGCCTTGTGGTTATCTGTAGTGTCCCTGTTGATTTCCCTCTCAAAGTTGCCCATGGATGTTTGTATGAGAGAAAACAGCTCCTTACTAGTGCTGATCAGACATGCCTTCCCTTTATGGAATTATGCTCTGTCTTGCAGTAGCTTCCATCTTTTGTTATACAATCTGTCTATGGCTGGGGTCCACCAGACAGGATGCTGTCCCTTTGTGGAGAGTGTCTTGGTCTTATATGGGATTGCATGATCCATGTATTCTCGGAGATGTCCGTAGAAATCATTTGTGAAGGGGTCAGCATTGTGGGTTGTGTCTTCCACTGGCCCAGTGGGCTGAAAGGATACCATGTCAGTGTTACAAAGTGTAAAGTTTGCATTTGTAATGTTATTCACTGTAGTCATTTGTCCTGGTGGTGGAGGTGGGATATGTATATCCAGGGCAATTAGTTTGTGGTCAGCTCACAGTAGTTGATGATGTACCCCATACAGTACCTCGATACAAACCCCCAGAGTGAGGAGGTGCTTTGGACCTGAATCAGTGTTCTGACTGCTGGGGTTTGGTAGTATGTCATATGGAGTGTGCCAGGTACTGTTGCACAGTTGTTGGCTGAGCACTGATACCTGGCCATTTACATGTGTATCCACCAATAGACAGACAGATGCTATATATGTCAGATATGTTGTATCACAACAGACGAGTAGCATGTGTAGTATGTGTGCCAAATTCTGTTGACATATTATGCTGATATCATGTTATTTCCTTTTTCAGGACCATGGCTCACCAGCGCAATCCAGCTTACTCTGCAGCTGAGGATGAGGAGATACACCAGAGCCTGGTGCGGGATTATGCAATACTCTTTTCCCGCACCAGCCAGAATCAGCAAGAGAGGGCTGCACTGTGGCAAGACCTGGTCCGTCGGGTAAATGACATAGGCACGCATAATAGGACATATGAGCAGGTACGACATCACTGCAGTGATTTAATCAGAAATGTCCATCAGCGTGCGTCGGATATCCACAGGCAACAGGTTGCCACAGGTGGTGGGGTGGCTACACATTCCCCACTCACCAGACTGGAGGGACTACTCATAAGTGTTGTGGCTCCAGCCCGTCAACAACAACAGCAGTAGACCTGCATTATGATAGAGGCTGGAGCCACACAGCAGCAAGACAACGAGCGTGCAGGTAATATGCCATATGTATAGCTGACTGTTGTGTACACTGGTAGTTAATGCATGTGTGAGGTGTGTCCTTGGTTTGTAGCTGTCATCATAGTATTTAATGTGCAAGTGTGATATTCTCAATATCAGCAGCTGACCTGTGAAAGGCGACTGTTGTACTACTGACCTGTATCATACTCAGTAACAATGGCACAGTTGTGCCCACTGACATAAATTTCCTCACTTCTGTAGGTCCCTCCGGTGTAACAGCAATGCAGCCTATCCATGCTGGTGAGTGTGTATTAACAATACCTTTAATAGTCTTGATAGTAATAGTAATATTAGGCTCACTGAGTAGTGCTCTGTGTATGCATGCAGGCGTGTGTGTGTCTGTGTGTTGATATCTCGCATACTGAGTAGTGTGCAAGTGTGCAACTGTGTGCAACTGTGTGCATGTGTGCATGTGTGCACCTGTGCATGTGTGCATGTGTGCATGTGTGCACCTGTGCATGTGTGCATGTGTGCATCACTGGTAACATTGTGTAGACATTGTAAACTGTGTTTCCTGTTTCCCTCCCACAGGTTCTGGTGCTGCTCTGGTGTCATGCAGCAGGGAACCTGAATCAGGTGCCATGGGTACTGATAATGATGACATCTGTGTAATGGCACAGGAAGGGATGCCAGGGTCCGTCATTGGTCAGCCAATTGACAGTACACAGCTGTCAACCCCATCAATGCGCTCAGTTATCCTGCCAATACACCCTTTGTCACCAATGTCCCTAGGTGATGGACAGGATACAGTGGGCATTGACCAGGGTAATGTGGTATCTGTGGCACATGCTTCCCCACACAGCAGCCATGGGCATGGCCCTGAGATGGTACCACACAGACAGATGTCCAGGGGTTCTCGTGGGAGCATCCGTGGGCATACTGCCCCTGTCAGACGTGCCTACAGAGGTCTTACAACCTCAGCTATGTTTCGGGCTGTCATGCAGGCACAGTCACGTATGGAACAGTACACCAGACAGGGTCTGAGGGAGCTGACAGCATGTCGCACAGCCATGACTGACAGTATGCGTGACATTGCGGCTGCCATCCGTAATTTCACCGATGTCATAGACAGACGTTGTGGGGACATATTAGACCGTTTCCACAACTACATGTCCATGAGCCAGGGCGATGGTGGACGGTTGATGCGTCGACGTGGGCATATGCCAGCAACAGCAGCAGCTGGCAGTCGTTGCGGATGACAACAGGGCCGCGGCCGCCCCCATAGTGCCAGCAGCAGCCCCAGCAATGCTGGGTCTGTGCTGTCATCAGACCGCCCCAGGAGACCACGTGCACGTGGCTCTGGACGGGCCCGACAGGGATCTGTGTCCAGTCAACAAACACCTGCTTCTGATGACAGTACCCAGTCTGGACTGGTACCGGATACAGTCCGTAGCACCCCTGCAAGGCACAGGTACCTTGTCCATGGCAACAGACACTGATCTGTATGACCTGGCAGGTACAGTCTGTGGCTGTCCACAAACACCAGTATATGGCAGCCATGAGGTGGAACTGTGTGTATCCATACACACATGTGAATTGACAACACCTAGGGCTACCACATGCACGCACACACTGCATCAACATTGCCACACCTTGTACTGCTGTCCCTCACCAACACACATACACATACATGTCAATTGGTGGTATCGGTGGCAGACTCAGGCATACCAAGTTCACACCCTGTGCATATGATGAAACTGTGCCACCTCCTGCAATCTGTAACATCAGTGCAGGTATAGGTTAACATGTTGCTGATGCACAGGGTGACTACATAGACATGTAGTAATAGTATCATGTTGTTAACAGTACTGTGTGCTGATATAATTGTGGGTATATCCCAGCATGCCTGATGCAGTAAGGGTATGATTGTCTTGTACTGTTGTCTACACCCATGGTAAGTACCATAGTGTATCATCTGCACATGTTGGCATACTGGTGGTAAGGATGTCAACAGAAGGCTACATACATAGGTAGCACAGGGGATAAGGTAATGAAAATATCGATGCGCAATGATGGACATGTAAACTGCAAGTGGCATGTTGCCCACACTGGACTCTGCAATGCGGATGTTTGAGGATGATGATATGTGTGCAGTACTCTACGACTGGTACAGGACACACAGGAGCACCCTAGCACTGCAAGCTCACATCTCATACCATGCTAGACAGCCCCAACACACAAAACTAACTGTCACAGGAGGGAGAGTCCCCATACATGTCAGGGATACTGTGGTGGCAGGCCAGGTAGCATACATCCTACTAAGTATGGAACCACTGAGTGAAGGCTCAGTGTCTGTTATTGACATGTGTATTACTGCAGGTATGAGCACCTGGGTTTCCATCCAGTTATTGTACATCCTGACGGTACATGGTCTGTACACTTGTGTGCTGAGACTGGACCCTAGCCATTTGACCTGTGTATTTCCATGTACATGTGTATAGTGCCTGCATATTTGCACTGTTACCTACTGGAAGTGGTACAGCTTGTTTGTTGTACAATGGACTACATGCAGCCCTGCTTACTGTAGCTTTGTTTGCATGCATGTTTGCTTGCAGTTACCCTGGAACACTGATCCCACCTGCAATGTAGAGTTACAGAGCTTCTGTGGACTCCTAGTGACATCTGCATAGCTTACTATATGTATGTCCATGTCTCACTTGACAGAACATCACTGTTTGTCCTGTTCACATGTACGTTGCCTGTGACACATTGCATATGACTTACCTGGCATTTGTCCACATGAGCAGTCATATATGCCAGTGCTAACTAATCACAGGCACTACACCCTCACATACTCACCTTCTGTTGAACCACCTGCTTCGCTAGGGACGGCTTGCACCTGTCACCCCTGGGCTTTCGGATATTGGCAAAGGCTCTTGCTACCCCATAGTGCCTTTTTTAGGCAAGGCTCAAAAGACAAACCCACCTCCATAGGTATCACAAGGGATAAGAAACTAAGAGTAATGCTACTCAACGCCAGAAGTGTAAACCTCAAGATGCACACACTCAAAACTCTCCTTAGCATGGAGAACATCGATATCTGTGCAGTAACAGAGACCTGGTTCAGGGCTCCTGAGAGCACACCATCACTACCAGGTTATACCTCATACCATGCTTTTCGGCCCCAAAACGTGGACCGAACCACAAAAGGAGGGTGAGTATCGATATTCATCAAAGATACCCACACCTCCAGGTTGGTGGCAAAGCACAAAGCATCAGAGACTATCCATGTGCAACTAACAGTGGGTAAAACTGCCTTCCAGTTTATAGCCTGCTACAGACCACCCTCCCAAACCCAGGAACCCCACACGGCCTTCCTGAGAACACTGGAAAATATGAAGGTCTCTCCAAACACCATTATATTGGGCGACTTCAACTACACAAACATAGACTGAGAGCATTACTCTAGCTCCAACACCCTAGCCCAAGGGTTCCTAGAATTTAGAAACTCAAATGTTATGGAACAACTTGTTACCACTCCCACAAGAGGGGAATACACACTGGACCTGATCATCACCAACATGGGGACTCTATGCTCCAGACCAGAAGTGTATCCCTCACTGGTAAGATCAGACCATAAACTAATCTCACTGGGTATTCACATCCCGGTCCTACCCCCTGCACAGAAAACCACAGTGAAAAACTTCTCTAAAGCAAATTTCACACTCCTCAAAACTGAGGTGGAATCCTTCAAAGCCCCCGGGCCTGTGGAAAATACGGCCCAGACCGCAGAATCCTTTATAAACGCATTCTATGAACACCTTCAGGAATGCATGGATCATGCGATCCCAAATAAAACCAGGACCCAATCCTCCAAAGGCAGACGTCCTGTCTGGTGGACCCCAGCCATAAACAAACTATACAATAGAAGGAGGAAGCTACTAAATGATAGAGCAAAATCCCAAAAAGGGAAGGCATCACTGATCAGTATTAGCAAAAAACTACGGGCACTCATAAAATTGTCTAAGGCCAGCTTCAAGAGAAACATTGCACAGGACACTAAGGATAATCACAATGCTTTCTTTAGTTATGTTAGGAACCTGTGTGGTAATTCCCAGATATGCTCAGAATTAGTTCAAAATGACAATAAATACACTGAACCCACAGACATTGCCAACATCCTAGCTGACAGGTTCAGCACAAACTTCTCCCCCCCCTCCACACCAAAAGGGCAAATATCTATCCCAGAAGAGTGCTGCCCCCCTGACATCTCAGATGCTCAGGTAAAAGCCGCCCTCTCCAAAGCAGAAGACACAGCATCAACGGGACCAGACAGTGTCCCGGGCTGTGTCGTACATGAACTCCAAGAAGAGCTAAACCCAAACATAACACTACTGTTCAGTCTCAGCCTTACTACAGGATATGTGCCCAAAGAGTGGCGTACAGCAACAGTGGTCCCTCTCCATAAAGGTGGTGCCTCAACGGATCCTGGAAACTATCGTCCCATAAGCCTGACTAGCTTGGTCTGCAAAGCTATGGAAAGGATCATCATGGACCTCATAAATAAAGATATTGGGGACCTACAGACACTGGATCCTACCCAGTTCGGCTTTGTTAACGGCAGATCCTGCCTCTTAAACCTGGTTGATTTCTTTGAAACAGTCACCAAGGCCATTGACGAGGGGAAGGTGGTACACACAGCCTACCTGGACTTTGCAAAAGCCTTCGATACAATACCCCACTCGGGCATTATAGATAAGCTCACCAGCTTAAATATAAACCCCTATGTCACTAGATGGATTGAAAACTGGCTCAAGGACAGAACCCACATGGTTAGAATTGCTGGAGCCATGTCAGACTCCAAACCAGTTACACGTGGTGTCCCACAAGGCTCAGTCCTAGGACCTCTCTTGTTCGGTATATATTTCTCGGAGGTACAGGCCAACACGGAAGGACTGTGGCTGACCAAGTTTGCAGATGACTGAAAACTGAAGCCATAATCGACTCTCCAGCCGACACAAGCATCCTCCAAAAGGGCCTCATAGAAACAGACAACTGGTGCCAGAGTCATGGCCTCAAGCTAAATGCCAAACAGTGTATAGTCATCCCCTTTGGCAAAAACAAAGTGCCCACAAATTACCACATAGGTGGTAATCCATTAAGTACAGAAGAAGTAATTAGGGACCTGGGGACCCAAGTTGATAGCTATCTCTCATTTGACAACCACATGGCCAAAGTGGTTAGAAAAACATTTTATATAGCCCACCTAATCATGAAGGGATTCACATCTAGATCAGGGGAGGTCATCGTGCCTCCTTACTCATCCCTCATCAGGCCCATAATTGAGTACAATGCCCTTTTTGGGATGTACCTTACCAGACACCTGCAGCAACTGGAAAGACCCCAAAAGTACCTCACCAAGAGGATCAAAGGGCTCAAACAGGTGCCATATGCTGCCCGGTTAAAGAAACTCCAGCTCTACTCAGTGGCATACCGCCTGTTCAGAGGCGATCTGTGCCTGACGTATAAAGCCATGTCCAACCCGGAATTAATGGACATGCTGCACCTCAGAAAATCCAAATCCCATCGAGCTACACGCTCGAGAGACTTGAACCTCAGCACTGAAATAAATAGGACATGCTGGAGGGACAGATTCATAACCCAGAGGCTCCCTTCACTCCGGAATAAAATCCCAGTCCAGGTTAGGCAGAGTCCCTCATTGAGTCTCTTCAAGAGGAATCTTGATGAGTGGATGGGAGATCGTAGGTTTACCCCAGATATCACTTCTGTGTTACTGTTAGACAGAGGCACAGTATACTAACCTCGAAAAAGGGCATAGCAAAATAAATTTAAAATGGGTGGCGAAAGCCAAACACACTCTGGCTAGGCTTATAAATGCCCTAGGGCAGATAGCCTAGTATGAACCTATGAACCTATGTACCTTGTTCCCCATTGGCCCTATGTGCTGTTAATCACCATTGCAATCACAATACTATGGTAGCATGTGCAAAGGTCACTTGTCAGTCACCTCTATGGTACAGTTGTGGAATATGTGGGTCATGTGGCAATGTCACAGCTGCCACATGTACACAGCCAACCCTCTCCCCTACACATGGACATACAACACATGTATGAGATGCAACCACATAGCCAAACTGGGGACTAAGCACTCTGAACCCAGTACTGGCATAACCTGTCAGGTGGCATTTCATACTACAGTGACTACAATACCAGTCTGATGTAGACCTACACTGACAGCAATCCAAACATGTGAACACACTGGGCCATTTGTGGAGCCTCAGAATAGCATCCTGCCTGAGCAGCAGACACCTCTGCAGCTGGCACACAGGCATATAGCGGAACACAGCACGTGCAACATATAGCACACAAATCCTGTGTGCCAAACAGTCACAGCCTGTATGGCTAGACAACACACCTGCTACAGTTGTGTTAGGTACCTTTATTGTCCGGTACAGTGAGGTCCTGCTCACCAGGCTGGACAAGGTGAAGGTCACAGTGATATGCCCGTGGGGCACTATGGTCCACCACATAACACAAGCATACAGGTCAGTCAGAGGCATGGACACATATGACTCAGTCATGCATTATTGTGAACAACAACCCACACACATGGGCATTCTGTGTAAAAAAACAACACCTGGCATGTGTGGAATTCAAAGCCATAACTAACTGTGCTATGACAGTAGTGGGAGACGCAGTAGCAGAGTGTGCTATTTGCATTACTGGGGGATTTGCCCTCTTCCGCTGTACTTGTAGGGTGCTGACATCATCTCTGTGTAGAGATTGGAATATGCAGCAGCTGGTGTGTTGTACTGGTTGGCAAAAGGGTCAGTTCTCTCACACATGTAATTGCATACACCCTACTTCCATCCCCCCACACACATTTGCAGGATTCAAACCCCTACCTCATTATGTTATGACACCCAAGACGGACACATTAGCAGAGTGCTCTATTTGCGTTACTGGGAAGTTTCTCTTCTCCTGCTATACTTATAGGGTGCTGACATCATCAGTGTTTAGAAAGAGGAATGTGCATCCTGTAGTGTGTTCTCCTAGCTGCCAAAAGGGACATATCCCTCACACAGAATTGCACACACACTACCCCCCTCATCCAAACACGCACACTTGCAGGATTCAAACCCCTACCTAACTATGTTATGACACTCAAGAATGACGCATTAGCGGGGCGTGCTATTCGCATTACTGGGAGGTTTCTTTTCTCCTGCTATATTTATAGGGTGCTGACATCATCAGTGTTTAGAAAGGGGAATGTGCATCCTGTAGTGTGTTCTCCTAGTTGCCAAAAGGGACATTTCCCTCACACAGAATTACACACACACTACCCCCCTCACCCAAACACTTGCCATTTGCATGATTCAAACCCCTACCTAACTATGTTATGACACTAAAGACGGACGCATTAGTAGAGTACGCTATTCGCATTACTGGGAGGTTTTTCTTCTCCTGCTATACTTATAGGGTGCTGACATCATCAGTGTTTAGAAAGGGGAATGTGCATCCTGTAGTGTGTTCTCCTAGTTGCCAAAAGGGACATTTCCCTCACACAGAATTGCACACACACTAAGCCCCTTCACCCAAACACACACACTTGCCGGATTCCAACCCCTACCTAGCTATATTATGACACTCATGACAGACGCATTAGCAGAGCGCGTTATTCGCATTACTGGGAAGTTTTTCTTCTCCTGCTGTACTTATAGGGTGCTGACATCATCAGTGTTTAGAAAGGGGAATGTGCATCCTGTAGTGTGTTTTCCCAGTTGCCAAAAGGGACATTTCTTCATACAGACTTGCACACACACAAACCCCTCTCACCCACACACACTGAGCATTTGCAGGATTCAACCCCCTACCTAACTATATTATGACACTTGAAGGAGACGCATTAGCAGAGCGCACTATCCGAATTACTGGGCATCTGTTCTGCACCTGCAGTATTTATAGGGTGCTGACATCATTATTTCTACAGAGGTATGTACATCTAGTACTACCTGTCAGGTGGGGGATAGCATATATATGCATTTGCAGCCACCTACTTCAGGGTCAGATATGCACATCGCACTGGCAGGTTATGTTCTATACCATGCTTCATGACCACAGGACATGTAACACACAACACAACCAGTTCGGACCACCCCTCCCACATCCAGGACACACACTTTGCTTCCCTGGGAACAGTGCAAAGGTATGCAGGTGTTCACATACACCATTCCAGTTGTTAACGTCAGGTACAGGTATATTGTGTGTGGGAACTACTCAGGCCTCTACAACATTACCCTACAGCCACTACCGTTTGTGAGTCCATGTGCTGTGGCACAACCACTCACCACAGCCACAAGGGGGATTACATATTGCACCTGACCATCTGCAACATGGGTACTCACTGTTCCACACCAGAGGTAGACCACCATTGTTGATATCTGACCATACCCACCTTTCCCTGGACATCCATGTCCCATCCCCACCCCCAGGCAAGGTTGTCACTGCAGGGGCCAGTTGTGCACATCTGACCATGTTGCATTATGTTCAGATATGAACTACGTAAACCAGGCTTGTCCAACATTGGTAGTGTATTCCACAACATAGGTGTACATTGGCAAACACTAGCGCTGTGCCCTAGGCCATTTCTAATGCTAGTCGGAGAGTGTGTTTGTCCTTCGACACACATTGTAAGTGGAGTTTGCCATGACATATGTCATGGTTAGTATACTGTGCCTCCGTCTACCCGTGACATAACAGTGATACCCAGGGTAAACCTACCATCTCCCATCCACTCATCTAGATTCCTCTTGAGGAGAGTCGATGAGTGACTCTCTGGCTAACCTGTACTGGGAGTTTACTCATGGGTGGGGGTGGCTTCTGTGTTATGGATCATTCAGTACAGCTTGTCCTATGTATGTCAGTGCTGGGGTTCAGGTCTCTCATGTGCATAGCTCACTGCCATTCAGATTGTACAAGGTGCAGCATGTTCATTGGTTCCAGCTTGGACATGGCTTTATACATCAGCCACAACTTGTCTCTGGGTGGGCAGTATGGCAGTGTGTGGAGCTGCAGTTTATTTAATCAGGCAACACATGGCATCTGTTCAAGCTCTTTGATACTCCTGGTGAGGTACTTTTGGGGACTTTACAGTTGATGGAGGTGTTTGCTGAGGTACATCTCACAGGGGCTATTGTAGTCAATTGTAACGCTGATGAAGGATGACTGCAGAGCCACAATGACCTCCCCTTATCTAGATCTGACAACCTTCATGATTAGGTGGGTATATGGTATGTTTCTGTAACCACTACAGCCACATGCTTGTCCAATGCAGGATATCTATCAACTTGTGTCCCCAGGTCTCTCATTACATGTTAAGTACTTAATGGGTTAACACCTATGTGGTAATTGCTGGGCACTTACTGTATATCCACAGGGGTTGACTATACACTTTTCTGCAATTAGCTTGCTAATATGGCTATGGCACCAGTTGTCTGTTTCTATGTGTCCCTTTTGATGGCTGCAGCATGTCTGACTATGTCAGTTCTGTCCTTGGTCTGGTTTGCAACCCCTCTACTGACATAGGGGTTTATATTTAAGCTGGTGAGCTTATCTATAATGAACGCGTGGAGTATTATATGGAAGCCTTTGCAAGGTCCAGCTACGCTGTGTGGACCACATTGCCCTCATCAATGACCTTAATGACTGTTTCAAATGAGTCAAACATGTTTAAGGGGCAGGATCTGCACTTAAGAAAGCCACACTGGGTAGGGTCCGGTGTCAGTAGGTCCCCAATATCTTTATGTCTGCGGTACATGCTGATCCTTTCCATAGCTGTGCAGACCAAGCTTGTCAGGATTCTGGGGTGGTAGTTTGCAGTATCCATTCAGGCAACACCTTTGTTGAGAAGGACCACTGTTGATGTACACTGCTCTTTGGGTACATATCTTGTGGTAAGGCTGACATTGAGCAGTAGTGTGATTTGGCATTCCATTCTTCTTGGAGTCCATGTTGCACTAAGCCCAGGACACCATCTCATACCATTGCTGCTGTGTGTTTTGCTTTGTAGATGCTGGCTGTTACCTCAGCATCTGCAATGTCAGGGGGCCAGCAGTCTGCTGTGATAGATATTTTGCATTCTGGGGGGGTGGGGGTTGAACTGCACCTGTCAGGTTGGATGTTGGCAATATGTGTGTGTGTTTGGTATGTTGTTTGTAATATTTGAGTGATTCAGAGCATATCTGTGAATTCCCAATAAGGTTCCTACCATCAGCTAAGAAAGCCTTGTGATTATCCTTAGTGTCCTGTACAATTTGTATCTTCATAGGTTCATAGGTTCATACTAGGCTATCCACCCTAGGGCATTTATAAGCCTAGCCAGAGTGTGTGTGGCTTTCGCCACCCCTTGCTATATGAATATTATGGCCATTTATGCTTTACTTTACTGTGCCTCTGTCTGGACGTGACACAGTGAAGACCCCAGTGTACATCTACGATCATCCATCCACTTGGCAAGATTCCTGTTGAAGAGTGTCAGTGAGGGGCTCTGCCTAACATGGAGTGGGATTCTGTTCCAGGGTGTAGGGAGCCTCAGGGTTATGTATTTGTCCCCCCAGCACATCCTATTTCATTATGTGTTGAGGTTGACATCTCTCACTCTCACAGCTCCAATGGCTTTGGGTTTTCTGGGGTGGAGCATGTCCATTACTCCTGTGTTGGACATGGTCTTGTACAACAGGCATACAACGCCTCTGTGTAGGCAGTATGTGACTGCATTCAGCTGGGGTGTCTACAGCCAGGCAGCATATGACATATATTTGAGACCCTTTATCCTCTTGGTGAGGTACCTTTGAGGTCTTTCTAACTGCTGCAGGTGTCAGGTAAGGTACATCCCAAATGAGGCATTGTACTAGATTATGGGTCTGATAAGAGAACAGTATAGGGGCACAATGACCTCTGTTAACGTAGATGTGAATCCTTTCATGATACGGTGTCCAATATAGACAGTCTTCCTAGCCACGTTGGCAATGTGAGTGTCACATAACAGGTTACTGTCCACATGTGTCCCTAGGTCCCTGATTACTCCTTCCATACATAATGGTTTACAACCTATGTGGTAATTTGTGAGTACCTTGTTTGGTATTTGGTGGGACATTCATACTGTCCAGTGTCTTCAGGACGGCTGGGTGGGGTTCCTGTGTGTGAGAGTGTGGTCTGTAGCATGCTACAGACTGTACAGCAGTTTTGCCTATGGTTAGTTGCACATGTGTGGTCTCCGATGCTTCGTGCATTGTCAGTTACCTGGACGTATGGGTGTCTGTGCTGAATATGGATACTCCCCCTCCTTTCATGTTTTGGTCCATGTTTTGGGGCCATAATGCATGATATGAGGTATAACCTGGTAGTGCTGGTGTGCTGTCAGGAGGCTTGCTGCAGGTTTCTGTCACTGCACGGACAACAATGTTCTCTATACTGGGGAGGGCCTCGGGAGCATGCATATTGAGGTTTACATGTCTGGCATTGGTCAGCATTACCCTTCTGTTTCTTTCCACTTATGTTTTCTAAGGTGGTGGGTTAGTCTTTTCAGCCTTGCCTACGAAAGGCTCTATGGAGGTGGCAAAAGCCTTATCCAATATCCAGACGCCCAGGGGTAACAGGTGCAAGCCATCCCTGGAACAGCAGTGTGGCTTGTCAAGCATGACATCCCAAGCAGACAGACATTGGATCCCCTTGGAATGACACCAGTAATTGTGCCACTTGTTAAAGCTGATCATTCTGTGTTTGTACTGTGCCATCATTCTTGGTGAGGGTAGGATGCTGCAAATGGTCAGTGTCATACCGGCCTGGACTACATAATCGGAGAGCTCATCTATGTCTCTTTTCATGTAGTCCAGGGAGGTACTTCTCAGGTCACTCACGCCAGCATGGACAATGACTGCATCATATTTCTACTTGCTTTGGGGTGACCTGCATACTTGTGTTATGTGGTGTATTGTAGCAGCCTACAGGCAGCTTACTGTACCCTTTCCCTTGTTCAGTCTGGTGAGCGGGACAGCAGTGTGTCTGTCTATGGAGTCACCTATTACAACTGTATCAGGCATGTTGTTTCTCCTTCTGGCCTCTGACTGTTTGGCACACCAGCTTTGTGTACTATGTGTTCCATGTGCTATGTTTGGAGGTTGTGGTTGCTTGGGTGTCTGCTTTGGAGGCCTCTGTTGGTGTGGTGTGTTTGTAATTAGGGCCTCTGGGAATGTTTTTCTGTGTTTGTCTTTGGTTTGCAGTTGTGATAGGTCTATGTGGGACTGGGTTTGTGGTGTGTGTGGTTACCTTCTCCTCCTGACTAGTTTTGACAGTACTGAGTTAAGGGAGCTCAGCCTCCGGTTTGGATAAATGGTTGCATCTCTCACATATATTTGTATTTCTTGGGGAGTTCAGGGTTGTCTGTGTACTTGGGGCAGGTGTAACATTGCCTCAAGATTCACAGATTCAACTTGTTGTAGCTGGCCTTAGTGAATTGTATGTGTGGACATATTTTATTGCCATACTACTGATCAGTGATTACTTCCCTTTTTATGTTTGCTGTATCATATAGTAGCTTCCTCATTCTCTTGCATGGTTTGGTAATGGCTGGAGTCCACCATGCCAGATGCCTGCGTGTATGGCATTGTGTCTTGGTTTTATTTGGGATTGCATAATCCAAGCATTCCTGGCAGTGTACTTGGAATGCCTGTATAACAGGTTCTGAGGTGTGGCCCATATTTTGCACCTGCACAGGGCCTTTAATGGATTCCACATCAGTTTGGAGGAGTGCAACGTTTGCTTTACACATGTTTTTCACTGTGGTTTTCTGGCCAGGGACTGTGGCCAGGATGTGTATATCCAGTGTGATTACTCTATGATCTGGTCTTACCAATGAGGGATACACTTCTCATCTTGCCATCCAGTACCCATGTTGCTGATTATCACATCCAGTATGCTTACCCCTCTTGTGGGAGTGGTACATTGTTCCTGGGCATTTTGGTTTATAGATTCTAGGAACTTTTGTCCTACAGTGTTGGAGCTAGTATAATTCTCCCAGTCTATGTCTGGGTATTTTCAGTCACACAATATAATGTGGTTTGGAGGGCTTGATATATTCATGTATTCCAACATAGGCCAGGTGCAGTTTCTGGTGTTAGGATGGTAGTCTGTAGCAGGCTATAAACTGGGAGGCAGTTTTAGCCACTGTTACTTGACCATGGCTAGTCCATGCTGCTTCTTGTTGTGGTACCAACATGGGGGTGTGGTTATCCTTGACAATTATTGCTAGTCACCCTCCTTTTGTAGCTTGTTCCATGTTTTGAGGCTGTACAGCACAGTATGAGGTGTAACCTGGTAGTGTTACAGTGCTGTTGTGAGCCTTGACCCAGTTTTCTATTACAGGACAGATATCAACATTCTCCATACTGGGGGAGTTTAGACTGCATGCATCTTGCTGTTTAGACTTCTGGCATTGGGTAGCGTTACATCTTGGTTCTTATCCCTTGTGATACCTATGGAGGTGGGTTTGTGTTTTGAGCCTTACCGATTCAGGGCACACTGTGGGTAACAGCAGCCTTTGCCAGTATCCATAAGGCCTGGACTGATAGGTGCACGCCACCCCTAGCAGGTGGAGCATCATGTCATGCTCAGCATGTCATCCCAGACTGGCACACATTGGACCCCCTTTGACTAACTGCAATACTTCAGCCAATTATTGCACTTGATCATCTCATCGTCATGCTTGGTGAGGGTAGGATGTTAGTCAGGGTCATCAAGTGTGCATATACTACATGGTGTTACATTGCTTAACACATGGCATTCATGCCTCAGGTGGTGCTGCAGGGCTGTCTCTGTCGGATGCACATACTACACTCCCTGTACATGTTTGAGAGCAGTTATGTCATTTTAGGTATCCCTGTTATTATATGAGTGAGTCAGAGAGGGGTATCATTCCCAGGGTTCCTACTGAGCCAATGTATGTGCTATGTGTTGCCTCTTTGCCAAGGCCAGGGCATACTGGGCACACCTCCTTCTTCCTACTGGGGCAGGCTCAGGTTGTTCCTCCTCCGAGTCACGCTCTGCCTGTGATGGCCTTGGCAATGGTGGGGGGCTGTTTGGCCCGGCCCTATGCTGGTCCTGCTGCAGCTGTTTTCGCAAGATCATATTATGTAGCATAGCACATACCATGACAATTTGGGTACATGTAGTTGGTGAGTACTGCAAGGCTCCACCAGATGTGTCCAGACACCGGAACCGTGACTTGAGCAGCCCAAACACACACTCTATTACATTACATGTTTGTGCGTGTGCCTCATTATGGCGTTCCTGTTCAGGTGTGTGTGCATTTCTGATGGGTGTTATCAGCCATGGCTCCAGTGCATAACCTGCATCCCCCACTAGGTGTCCGTGTGGGATGGCCCCATTGGCAAATGTCTGGTACAGCTGCGTCAAATGCCAGATATGGGAATCATGGTAGCTCCCAGGGCAGCCAGCACACACATTCATTATTATGCCCTGGGCATCACACACAACCTGGCAGTTGATGGAGGGGAAGCCCTTGCGGTTAATGTAGGCCCTACCCTGCTCACCGGCTGGTGCTTTGATGCGTATGTGCATGCAGTCTATTGCACCCACTACCTCAGGTATTCCGCTATTTGCTGGAAGAGACGCATATTGCTGGCCAATACCTCACAGGCATTGGGGAAATATACATGATCACCGACATGTGCTGACATGGCATCCAGGAACTGGTGCAGTACCCTGGAGGCTGATGCCTGTGATATCCCCATCATATCACCAGTTGGTCTCTGGAAGGTACCTATTGCTAGTATTCTTATGCCAACACATACCTTGGTTTCCACTGGGATGGGTTCCCCTCTGTTGGTTCTGTGTGTGAAGCGTGGCCTGCACAGCTCGACAATTTGCTGCAGGAGGTCTCTGTCCACTCTATAGCGCTCTACTATCTCCAGCTCATGTAACCCGTGGTTGGTGACCCTGGGCTTGTACACTCTTCTATGTCTCCTCACTGTGGGTTGTCTGGCACCATCTGCATTGTCACCACCCTCAGCAAGTAGCCTATGTCTCCTTATGACAGCTATGGCAGCCCCTAGCATTTCTGCTCTGAGTTCAGATTTTTCAGTTTTCACTTCTAATAGCTTACTCCTGTCTTGCAGTGTCTCTTGAGAGAAACATCCTGCACTGCTGTTTGCAGAGTTTTAAGTGCTTGGCTGAGCTACTATTCTGCCTGTGTAATTGCCTGCTTCTAATTGTTTTCACCTGCTAGCTCCAGCAGTATTCCCTGCTAGCTTCCTACTAATTCTGTTGCTTCCTTTTTCCTTTCTGATTCCTCAGGGGGGAGCAACGTGCATACCAGCAGAAACACGCTCACAGTGGCTTACACGCGCGCACACATGCTTACACGGTTCAGAATCTGCTTATTCAGGTTAAAACGCGTGCACACCAGCGCAAACAGTCTTACAAGTCTACCAACAGGCTCCCACATGCTCAGTCTGCCTTACACGCGCGCACACTGTCCTACTCGCGCTTCATGGCGCGCACACGTGCGCATGCACACCCAGCAAGAAACTTTGGTGTAAGCAACAGTGTACACCTTCCATTACTTGACTTTCCCATGCTTATGTTGTGGCACTCCTCTTTCCATGATATGTGTCTGACATCTGTCATGTAACACTGACCTCCAATGAACTGCATTTCTTTCTACCATTCCCCCCTGTGATGTCACCTATCTCCTACTCTATTCCTCCCCCTTATGTATCTCTTACACTACTCAGAATGTGCTCATTTGCTATGTGACAGTGGAATTCAGTATCCTAACACTCATTTACATCAGATTGCCTACTAATGCTTAGTTACATGTCTTAGACTCAGCTTCCCCCCTTAGCAACCACTAAACAGTGGCCATGTTGTTTTTGGTCTGCTGGTCCCTGCATTGTAAATCCATGTATTGCATAAAACCCACATTTGTGGGTTTATAACCTTCATTTTTATGTTTTATACAGCACAGCCCATTTGCACGGGGCTGTGCTGCGTTTAAACATCAGTGATCATCGAAAAAAAAAATATTTATTTTTCATATTTGCATCTGGGTACCTTGCCAATGACCACATATTTGGCCATTGGCATGCTGCCTGACACATATGCACCCTTTATTTGGAGCTGACATGGCTCCATTGTGTTTTTTGCAGAAACGTACTCAGTTGTCAACTGAGTACATTTCTGCATCTAAAACGGCTCTTACACGGGCTGTTTTGGTCTTCCTGGATCGCTAATCTACCTCATTTGCATGCCTTTGGGCTGCAAGTGAGGTGATTAGCATATCCACGCCCACTCCATGTAAGAGACGTTTTAGCTGGTCTCTTACACGGAATTTAGGGCTGTTCCTGGATCGCGAAGGCTGCATGGAGTCTTACACTACTCTTAGACTCCGTGCAGGCCTTCGTGAATCCTGCCCAGAGTGACTGGTTGGATGAATAGTTTTTGCTTAAGCTTATCAGTTTCAGGATTGTTTCTGTATGTAAATGGTGTGCTGTACAAAAACATACACTCTCAAATATGGTGTATAAGGACAGGCTATAATTACATGGCAGGGTGGTTCTTCTAAAAGTTAGCATGCAGTTCAAAGAATCTTACATATTCCCAATGACTGTAGTAAGTCTTTTGGAGTGGGTATAAATTGCTTTTATTTTTCATAAACTTATCAAGGTTTAACTAGCTCTTGGTATAGTTTTTATAGATTTTATGTGTTACAGCTACATGTATGGAAAACAAATGGTCATGAAATATGTTATCAATTATACATTGTGATAATTAAGCCTGTTTTATTTTGTTTATTTACTCTGGTTAAAAGTGTAAATGATCTTATTAACTTGGATAATTTTCAGCCATGATGATAATGGTCTTTGAATCAAGACTCAGAGCAGTATGGAAGCTCAGAAGCACTGAAAGAAGATCTGGGTTGATTGTGGTGGACTCCAGACATTCAAAACAGCATTTTTCTGACTAAAAAGGAAGTTAAAACATTTATTTAAATTACGGATTGCATTTTTTTGCATATTTGTGATGTGCATAAATTCTCTTATCTACTTATACATTTATTTTTGCATTCCGTGTGATTTTACTCAATTTTTTTAACAAAAGTTGTTTACATGTGATTTCAGACAGGTCTGGTGACATAATCTTGTAGTTTGATTTGTGATTGTGGGAGTATTGCATTTTAATGCAGGATCTCTGCTTCAAACAGCTGTCATAAGCAATTATTTCATAATTCCTTTTTACCTGTTTATTGCTAGTAGCAACTGTACTTGCACACTCTGGTTTGTTGCCATAGCATTGAAGTTAGATTTTCAGTAGTGGGAATATTGTGATTTACTGAAGAATCTGTACTCCTTAAAGACTTTATAAATATTTATTTCACATCTCATGCTTGTTTTACCTCCTTCCAGCTAAAAGTAATTGTATTTTCATAAATCTGCCTGATCTGGTGCCATAGTTTTACTTTGATTCACAGTAATGGGAGTATTGTAATTTTGTAGCAGGTCCTATACTACATTACAGGTGTTTCTGATCTGCAGTATACTTGGGAAGCATTAGTTTGTGCTTTCTTGTGTCTACATGGGTCTATATCACTTCATCGAGTCCTCAATTCATCAAACCCCTAGTCATCTAACATAAAACTTGAAGATCATTTCAGTGAACACTTAGATCATTGAAACGTTTTCTTAGGAAGAAAAACACTTGGTCACTTGAGTGACCATAAGACAAACTACAACATTTTAAACTCACCAAGGTGGGGGGGTTTCACCCCCACACCCCACAACATGGGGGGGCTGCACCCTACCACACCCCCTAATTATATATACCAACTCCAAGATAGCGCTACCTTTTGGAAAAGGGCAAATTTGTAATGGCAGACAAGTAACTCCCTTCCCTGTACAGTAGTTACCAAGAAATTGAGTAGTATTTGTCCATAAACTAAGAAGAAAATGCTTGTGAAGAACACAAGAATCATATCTGAAATGACTGCCTTCCTCCCTACTACCCAAAAAACATAATCTCTTAAAGTGTAACCCTCTGTTGTTAAACTGGGATGAAAGTGAAAGGACAAATGACCATAGTTAAATATTTGAAGTTAATGCTGTCACACATCTACACAGTATGGCTCTTCAACCTTAACCCCAGAAGACAGCACAGACACCTATTGTGTACCCTTTTGAAGTCAAACTACAATAAAAGTGCATGAGCAAATATAGCACAACTATATATTTAAATCTGTTATTGTCAGATGTACATTAACAGCATGCCTTCTTTCCCTTACCACCAGAAGATAGCCACCTGTATATACATCTGATTTCAATTGTGAAAACAGTGAAGATAAAAAAAACACTCACACTAATTAAATCCAGATTGTTGCTATGCAGTACCGCTGCCATAGATAAGTTATAGTGACCTTCTTTGCGTACCTCTGAAGTGTGATTTTGAGGAAGTTAAAAAAATAATTGGCAAACTGTCACCACCCAACACACAAAGTAAAAAGTGACCTTATGTGCACACATTTGAAATTTTACTGTGGGGACAACTAAAAATATAATGGCCACAATATCCTCAGCCCCTACACAACCTATAGCAATTTCTGTGCCCACCAATGGGCAGAGTCAATTTTAGACTAAGTGGAACCCATGCAGAGGACCCTACTAAAGCCACTTACACACCAAGAAATGACAGACCCCTCCAAGAAGCACTAAGAGTCTAGATGTTTTGTGATGCAATTTATGCCTTGCTTTATCCTTACCCAGGAGATGTATATGTCTGTCAGTATTACTTTTTGTCACACACACACACAAACACGTACACACACACACACACACACACACACATATATATATATATATATATATATATATATATATATATATATATATATATATATATTATATATATACTGGCATTGCCCCTGACAGGCCACGTCTGTCACAAGACAGGCACACACACACACACACACACACACACACACACACACACACACACACACACACACACACACACACACACACACACACACACACATATATATATATATATATATATATATATATATATATATATATATATATATATATAACAGAGGCAAATTTTTGTGTTTTTTATTTTTTTTTGACAGGAAATGAAATCTCCTGTTTTGCACTGCAAGATGGAGATTTCCCATTTCCCCACTGATCTTGGTTGGTATATTTAAGTAGGGGACAACCCCCAATGGGGTTCAGGGGAAGCCCTGCAAAGCAAAGTTTGTCTTTTTTTTTTTCATTTCAGAAGTTCGAGTTTACGAAACTCGATCTTTTGGTTTCGGTTATTTGCAGTTCGAGATTTTGTAAATTCGAGCTTCTGAAGTGAATCCATATACACACACACATATATATATATATATATATATATATATATATATATATATATATATATATATATATATCTATACTGGCACTGCCCACTGCCCGTGACAAGCCAGGTCTACAGACAATCAGTTTCATTGGTGTGTACTAGGCTAATGGCCATTGGGGCCTTTCTGATCATAGCCATGAATTCCAAATCTCTGATAAATTCTGTTACCCTTTATAGGTGTTTAGCAGTGGCTGCTGAGATGAAACATTTACAAGCAAGGGCCCAGGAAATGAACCGTTTACAGGAAGAACATCAATTCACCTACGACATGCATTTGAAGTGTTGGAGAAATCAGTACACCTGATTAAAACTTACATGGAGACAGGGACAGTGAGGATATACAGACTCCACACAACTGGAGCTACAGCCCAAAACTCAGAAATTAAGACATCACCGTGAGATGCAAACAGTACTCACTGTGCCTCTGTTCCACACAAAGTTTTCCTTTTCCACATTTCCTACCCAGACGACCAGAGATAGCCACTTATTGTGATGAAACGTAAAAGAAATTATGGCCAACTTGTTACTCGCATGTACACATACATGCACTTTAACCCCCCCCCCCACACACAAATAAGCATAAGCCACAATAATGCTTGGTTTCCACATTATTTAAATGCAGATAAGAAATCCAAGTAAAACAGCAAACATATTATGAAACGTACTTGAGGAATTTGCTTTCTCTCAGAATGATTCAGAACAACTTTCCAGTACTCATGGATTTCCTGAAGGAGACCCTGATTTCCAGATTTCCTGACAGAGAACTTGATTTCCTGACTGTCAGGAAAAAATCATGACAAGTGGCAATGTTAGTTGGGGAAGGAATATTAACATGATAGACTCCGATTCCAGCTACAATATTAATATCTGTGAATGTAAGACAAGTCATCTCAATCCAAGTAACACTTATTAATCACACGGGTTAGATTTCTCACACTTCAACACTGAACTTCAGTTGTTACTTTGAAAAGAACAATTAACTCAACTGCATTTTCAAGCTTGTCATTCAAACTTCCTTAAATTGCTGTAGCAGAAATGGCCAATAATGAAAATCAGAGGAAGCAAAACAATTCAAAGTGTGGACTGATGCTGTCAAAATCACAGTACTGCTGTAAACTGTTGAGAGAAAAATGCAGTAAATGGTCCTCACATGTCTGTCCCTATAAAATGACATAAGGGAGGCAAACGCATTGACTGCAAAACAAAATCATGGTACCCATGGCATCCTCTTTTCAGGACATTTTGGGGTATAACAAAGTAGAAAATAATAATAACCACTTACTTTGTGTGAGAGATATTACTAATAAAGAAAAGTTCAAGATATGCTGAAAAAAATATTTTTTTCAGTTTTTGTGTGTGGCTGTCCTTTAAGATGAAGGCATTGTTGTACACCATGCTGAAATGTGGCCTTATCTGAAATGCTCTCCTTGACATTCCCTTTTTGTTTTGTTTTTTTCCCACTGCAGTTTGTGTATATGTTACAACTTGAAAGAATAATGTTTTTGTGTTTGTTTATTGCCACAGTAACTCTGTGGCATATAAGCTCAGTACATGGTTCTCAGAATTGCTGTGACTTACTGGTATTTTTATGCTAAACCTCACTGAGGACTCCTTGCATCAAGGAGTTTAGCAAAAATCTGCAAGTAAATCCAGGCATAGTAAAAAAATCTCTCTAGCATGAAATTTTTCATTGTAATCCAAAAGCACTGCATACAATCTAAAAAAAATAACTGTCACGTGATAGCCAACAGCAGGCTATAAAAACTAACATATTAATGGATTTTGCGGATGCAGGCAATATGACGAATGTGAATTTGGAACCATTTACTTCGAACAAAAAAATCTGTTGAAGTCCATCAACGAAGATACCTCTACAATTAATGACTGCAAGCCACAGTGGTGCAGCAGTAGCGTTGTTGCCTCACAGCAAGAGGTTCTCCCGTTCACTCTCGGCTGGAGCGCCTTCTGTGTGGAGTCTGCATGTCCTCCTCACAGTCGAGTGGTGTTCGAAAGACATGTGTAAAATGGGCGTGCCTTCGTTGAAGGTTGGGTGTCGAGCTGGCACCTCAGCACCTGTAAAAAATCTACTACCAATCATTAGCGGACCAGAGTTCCACTGTGGTGACCCCTAACCAGGAAAAGCTGAAAGAAGAACAGCAAGAATCTTTCAAGTTAAACAAGTGCAGTGATATGGAAAGAGGAAGGAGGGAGTGAATAGCATGGCTTCACATAGCCTGGAAGGCATGCTGTAAAAATTACATTGGCTGGCCAGTAAGTTGCCCATGTCAAGGGCTTTATTATTTACATTTCATGATTTCTCATGTGCATCTTGCTTCTGCTTAATGATATACATCACATATATCAGTAATGCACTGTGCACACATTTGTTGAGAAGGACATAGTTTGCTATATTAACAGTGAAAACATTGTGTTGTATTCTATACCCAACAGGCAGGGTACACTTTGACCAAAATGAAACCTGTACAGAAACTGATCTGGACCAAGTGTTACCTGTTAATAAAAGTTTTACACCCTAGTCTTGTGCTGCATACTAATTTAACTATCTTTTTTTGTTGCTTGACACCATATCACTGTAATCTGTCATCAATGCAAAAAAAATGCCTGTTCATTGCTCCCTTTCTAATTTGTTGAGATCACCATTTGTTAGCTGCAGAGTGAGATTTCTAACACACTGGCACATGATTTAAACAGTGTAGCTTGTATCAGAATTATGGAAGTTGCTGCTGAAAATTAATGTAAAAATGAATCTATGACAATCATCCATGCTTCTGCATTCTTTATTACAATGCAAACATTGGGTTACTCTTTCTAAAACGGACATTTATATTATATGAAACAGACTCATTGTACCGGATGAAAAGATAAATAATAATATCCTACTAAAAACTGCTAGGCAATAAGATCTCTTAAATGTGGCAAAATGAAAAAAATCAACTTAAGTTGCATTTGTTGGGCTTTAATACCACACAAGAAGGAAACAAGTTAAACTATGAATTGATATAAAGTGACTAAACCTTATATATGAACAAGTGTGCAACATTTCCAAACTGTCTTCTCTTTGCTCACTTACCAAGAATGTAATACTTCAAAACTGCTTACTGCCTGCTCAATTTTTAGACGCATTCAAAAACAATGGCCATAATGTGTGAGTGCACTGAAAAATAAAACATATGTACTTATGTGAGCAAACAATGCATTGAGCACTACTTACAGTTATGTGCTACAATTAAATGTCTTTGGCTTGTATTTTTGAAGGTTATTTGGTTGGCATGGCAACTAATAAGAGCTAAGTAAAGCTTTGTTATAAACTAAAGCTCATCTGCTGTTCTTTTTATAAAGAGTAACTTAAGCTATGACATATGTTAAACCTGAAGTAAATTCTCAGGCCAGTGAACTTGTTATTTCAAGCATGCACAACTTGGGGAACAACACAAGCACTACAGAATTCAAATAGGCGAGAGAGGGAACAGAGTAAGTTGCTTACACCATAGAATCATCAGTAAAAGAACAAGTTTAAATGATTTGGGTGTAATTCATTCATTTACTTTCAAGTATGGCAGGCAGGGTAAATCATAAAAATTAAAAGAAACTATTGAGATGAATAATCAAAAGATCTTCTACAGATAAGCATTGTTGATTACTAATATGTGGGGCTGGACAGAAGCAGTAGCTGCAAAATGTTACCCACCTAGAGCATGAAAATTGTACTGCTGAGCTTTAGTTGCCTGAGGTTCATCTCGCCAATGATCAGAACTCCTCCACAGGAAATCTGTGTTGGTGAGTTATGCTAACATTGATGCCCTTTTGGGAGGAATTTCTTCTTTCAGTTGGTGTAACCGTGGAGCTGGTATATATAATTTGGGGGGGGGGGTAGTTTTTGGAAGTTTTTTTTTTTTTTTTTTTTACGAATGCAGTTTGGGGATTCTGACTCTCAGCACATATGCTTTCATCTACTCATACTGTAAGTATATGCAAATACCATCTACTTGAAAACATTTTCAGAAACAAAGAGTAGGGATGATTGCTAAGGTCAGTTATATAAGTTATGTTAAAGTACAACAATGGGATTATGTTATTAAATGCTCAACTTTTCTGTCCTTTTTCTCCCTATTTACTGTCCCTGCTATGAAGAAACAACAATACAGCATTTAAAATATTTTAAATTGCCTGTTTCTCTCCACTAGAACAGCACCTTACCATACTGTGGTAGTTCCACTTTCAAAAAACTTTTATCCCACCCTGGAAAAGCTTGCTGCAGTCTCCAATTCATTGATGTTATCAAGGCCAATGAATACAGGTAGTTTTCTGGTCATTTCCCTCCCCAAACTGACATCACCATGACCACCCTAAAATCCCACCCATGCTGTGATGTCACAGCTTCCTGGTCCTTCCCCTACTCATACAGAAAGTAAAGGCTAGAACAAGGAAACAGTACATGAGTCAAGTCTCCTGCTGTGAGCTGTCAGTCACAGTAGGTAACAGGTCAAATTACCCTTAGTACTTTGACAGCTAGGGAAGTTAGGTGTGAAGGGGGATGGGAGATTAATCGAAATAGTACAATTCAGGCTTCACAAAAGACTGCAATTTAGCCATTCTAAAAAGAAGCAGTAGTAAAAAGCACTTAGAAAGTCTATTCTGTGGCATTTGGACTCTTTGTACAGTCATTGAACGGCATGAAATGTTACTTAAAACTAACTGACTGAAAGACAGCAATGCATGCATGTAAAATCAATGCAGTGACAGGAGCTTTAGGAAGAAAGAGGCCTGCGTGATGTAATTTTTCTACAGACAAGTACTGCATTGTGGAATAGAGGCAGACTAAACAATCACGATCAGTTCAAGATGCTAGACCCCATGTGGTCAGACTCATAAATTATGTATAAAAATATTTAAAAACCCGTAAATTTTCCCAGAGTGGTGTTAAAATGTAAGAAACACCAAACCATGATGAAATAAACATGTTTTTTTTCTGTCTGCGGGTGTGGTTTTCCTTTAAGTTGTATGAAACTTGGAGACTAGTAGAATGTGGATTTCTAGGGGTTCTGTTCCTACTGTTTTGCAATTACTGTATAATCAATTAAATTAGAATCTGCTTCTAGACTCACCTGTTGCCAAACTGAACATTGATATTTCAGCATGAGGGAATTGACATTCAGCAGATTTTAAGTTGATGACATGTAGCACAGTCACTTAGGGGTAAAAAAACAAGTATGTATCTTCCAGATAAACATAGTAAATGACTATTATAGCATTTTTAATGAAGGATTTAATCAAAAACAGTGACATATGGCATTGCATAACAAGAAAATAAATGTCTACCTTAATACTTTCCACATTTGAAAAGCATCATTTCATAGATTACAAATATAATGTTAATAATCAGCATCAGTAAGAGAAATAAAAGATCCAAACTCTGCAAGTGCGTGAGCAGTTTAAGCATGCCTCTCAACTGTTCATAATTTTGACACAAGTTTAGCTCTGTCCCTCTTAACCCCTTCTAAAACCGGTGACTTTGGGAAGAAAGGTGGTGAATTACACTTAATAAATTATGACAATAATTCAGGTTACAGACCTTTTACTTCAGAAAATGAGTATCAATTCATATTTTCTTATTCTGTCAGCTTCTCAAGTTAATAGTACTAATATTTTAAAACGTGTCCCTGATTGTCCCTGATTATTTCTGGACTTATCTTTGATTCTGTTATTTGTTTCTGATTCATTTGAGAGTTATGAGTGAAATCTGTTACTTAGGTTCTGTAGATGGAAGCAACAACAGAAATAAGAGCAGTGCTCATAGCTCTACCACAGGTTGGCTGAACACAACTCGCTGTTTAATAAAAACATTTATGACAAATGTATGACAAATTAGTCCCACCTCTGATATGTGCATCACTCCACACCTTTTCTTTATATTTCCTTTATGAAACTTCATACCATTACCACCAATTCTTCATGTTAGTTCTGAATACACATATACTCTGTCCTCTGGTTCCTAATCTAGTAATAACTGGACACATCTGAGCTATACATATAGGCTTAAGACACATATTCACTGACTTGGTTTAATTCCAGATACGAATAAAATAACTGGATTACAGACTGGCATTTCTGTAGGTGAATTGTCCCCCTCCCCAGCACCATCATACAAGGGTATTTGCTCTCACAGCTATTTTAGTTATATAATCAGCTCTAAGATCACTGCACCTCATGGAGAGAGAAATAACATGTACTGTGACCTGTTTGTGACATGTGAGTGAAAGCAACTATGCATTATTGCACAATTTTTTGTTACACAAATTAATGATTCTCTTCTGTAACTCATGGCTTTGGCAATGCATACCCTTCACATGAGCTCAAAAGGTTCAGAGTGTGTGTGCTGTAATTTGTTGATTTTTGCAAAATGCTGGATAAGGAAAAGTTATATTACATGACAAGAATATGGCCATTAATTTTAGATGATTCTTACTACATTATACAGCTTAGTTTGACTGCATGGCCTGCTGTTGCTAAGTATCAATTCCTTCCAGATATCAGAGGGATGCCACTACTACAAGTGGAAAGGGACAGATTTTGTATTCACTCAGTGTAGCAAAGGCCACTTCCTCCATATGTCCTTTGTTATTAGAACGTGACTTTGAACCTTTACTCACTTTTGTTGTTCAAAATTATCACCAGTTCTTGGATTCACGCTGCTAAAACAAGGCATCATTTTATTCATGTCATTCAGTTTTCTGCAAAGATAAGCACTTTGAGACTATATAAGTCAATGGGCAATCACTGCAGGCTGTCCCTGTGTACTATATGGTTCAGGAGTTGACACTTCATTTATCTAACAGACCATATTATTTAAAAGTTACCATACAAAGGGAGGTGCATCTGTTGAATTATCATAGCTAGTTGAGATAGAGTGTCAGTTTGTGCTAATGACGCAGAGCCTATCAAAGAAGAAGTGCAGTTGCTGGGAAGGATATGCTGCCTGATTTGCTGAAGGAATTAGGCTGCTTCTTAGAAGGTGGTGTTAAAAAGGTAGTATGCTCACCTGGGTGTCTACAAGGTTGCATTTGAAGAAGTAACAATGAGTACACCAGTTTTAATGTTAACATTCAGACTAAAATAAAACAAAAAAATAATTGTCATCTTGCTTGTAAGGGCAGTGTTTGTGTTGGAGACAGGGCATCTGGTCATCTGAGTAATGTGTACATTTGATTTCTTTTCATACTGCAAGCATACACTATGATCCAACAATGATGACCACAGTTTCTAGGTTAAGTTGTGATAAATACGGTAGGTATTACCACCACACTCATTCTGCAATGCCAAGTGATGTGAAAAAGCCAGGCAGAAGCAAATTTGACAATGAAGCAGCTGGAATGCTAGATCATGTCTATCAAACAGCTGGATATCAAAAAAATGAAAGTCCATAGTACAGATAATTAGCCATCTCTGGAGTTTAGTGGGAAAGTGTATTGGTGCTGTGCTTTCATGTGAAAAACCTTGCTGCACTGGAAGAGTAAGCATGATTCTGGTAATTCATAGCTATGAACTTCTCTGAACACTAAAGCACATTCACACTTGGCAGCATACTGTTACAGATGGTGGAAGTTAAGAATAATAGTGTGGTAAAAGCAATACAGGATTTGTATAAGCCATCATTTCTGGAACATGATACTCTGTCCAAGGTGCTGACATAAGCCATCATTTCTGGTGCAAGATACTCTGTCCAAGGTGCTTACATAAGCCATCATTTCTGGTGCAGGATACACTCTCCAAAGTGCTCACAAGTACAGTAAAGGCCTTCTCAAGTACATCCGCAATAAAAAAAAAATCAGGGGGGAAAAGCAGGTTGACACAGCCATTTGTAAAAAGTTTGGAGAGTGCCTTTGTACAGTTCACAACAAAGACACAACCCATAAAAGGGTTTCTGTAAAGTTGCCCTCACCTAAAGTTAGGAGACTAGATCCATGGTGTTAGTGTGGACCACAAAGGCTAACCAGAAGGATCTGATGATTGCCTCAATTTGGCTAAGGGATAATATATTCCCATAAAGTCCATGACATTATATCAAGTCTATAGCATTCATGGCAGTGTAAAAATAAATAAGACACAGATATTTAGGGTTGTTGTATCTTTCGGCTTTTTCCGGTTAGGGGTCGCCACAGTGGAACTTCGGTCCGCTAATGATTGGCAGTAGATTTTTACGTACCGAGTTGCCAGCCTGATGTACAACCTTCAATGAAGGTATGCCCATTCACATATGTCTCCACACAGAAGACGCTTTAGCTGAGAATCGAATAGGACAACGTCGTACTGTGAGGTGACAACGCTACCGCAGCACCACCACTGGACACAGATATTTAGGGTGCACTATCTAAATGAATACAAATGCTAGAAAAACCTACAATGTTCTCTACAGTGCAGTTCATGAAATGGCCAACAGCCAGAGAATACAGAAGCAGCATGAGTGAACACTCAGTGATTTCCAGAAGACTGTTATCTGTGTAGGTAAATCATCTTTTCACATCAAACTCGAAAAGCTGCCATTTTCACTTTCTACAGCTTCCATATGAGGAAGGTGTGTTTCCAGGTGATTTTCAATTTCAAAGTTTCAAAACTTTGATCTTATGGTGTCAACCATTTGCAGTTCGAAGTTTTGAAACTTCAAGCTTGTAAAATAGATCCATATACATATATATATATATATATATATATATATATATATATATATATATATATATATATACTTTAAGATTTTTTTTATTGTTTGTGACTGTGTTTTCTGCACTGCCTATTTATAGTACTTGAACAATTTATAGCATAGGCTAAATTCAGACTTGCTGAATGTAGACTGTTTGGCATTTTCTGAGCACTAAAGCCATCCATCTTACATTAAGAGGTCCCTCTTACACCTTTGTGGCAGAAAAGTGCAGTCAAGGACCCATCTGAGTTAGGGAATGTTGGAACAAGGCTCAATCTTGGGCTTGGGCTTTCCTATTGGTTGGATTGTTTGACAACTGTTTTACTTAGCTGAGATTTAAACACAGCATTTGCTGGGGTTTGTGCTCAGTCTACCAGAGCTGCTCAGAGTTTAGCATCCTTAGTCAGAGATCTGAAGTCAATCTGAACAAAACCCAAGGCATCTTGTAAATTCTACTGAAAAGTAAATATTTTTATAACCATCTTTGCACTTTTAAACTACTTGCAACTGTTTTGCTGACTATATTAAACTGTTTTTATTGTTTGTGACTGTGTTTTCTGCACTGCCTATTTACAGTACTTGAACAATTTATAGTATAGGCTAGATTTAGACTTGCTGAATCTAGACTGTTTGGCATTTTTTGAGCACTAAAGCCATCCATTTTCTATTAAGAGGGTCCTCCTGTACCCTAGTGGCAGGAGAGTATAGTCAAGGACTCATCTGAGTTGGAGATTTTTGGAACAAGGCTCAGTCTTGGGCTTTCCTATTGGTTGGATTGTTTGAAAACTGTTTTACTTAGCTGATATTTAAACACAGCATTTGTGCATAGCTGCACACTGTGCAATGGGGGTTAGCACTGCTATGTATAGTCACAAATGCTAAAAAAGTCAAATTTTCCCTAGGTAACTGCTAGTGAACCCTCCTAAGCTTCCCTGCTTCTCGGTGCACAATGCAGTTGAGTGCTGCTGCCCAGAGAGTAACCCAGTTGTGCTTTTTGAGGTGCCAGTGCAGGTTTCTACCCCTAAACCTCCCATAGATTACCTGATTTTATTAGTTCTCTAGCAGATCCTAGTCCATCTAGCTCACCATTCAACACTTATTACAGAATACACCTGACATAATGGAAGGTCATTTCCCCACCATTTCTCCAGCCAGCCTGATTGACATGGGCATCTTGAAGCAATGTAGCAATTGACTCATGTATACAGACAACCTAATACTCCTAAAGCATACAAATACAATATGTGAGAAATGTATCTATACTATGAATCTGGAATCAATGTTCTCTGTCTCTCACATAATAACAACAAAACGGGTCTATATTAGAAACCCGAATGTTGATGTCAGTGAACGCTCACATGAGCGAAAACACTGGACATTGAAAGGGTGCTTGTGGGGTTGTGGTACAGTGAGAAGTGGGATATTTGCCCTTTCCTCACTGTAGTGCAACCTCGGAGTTGGAATATATAGTCAGAAGGGGGTATGGGGGGGTGCAGCCCCCCGCAATAAGGAGTTTGATGTCCAGCATTTTCGCTCATGTGAGTGTTCGCTGACATCAGCTTTTGGTTTTATAATATAGACCCCAACAAATCAAATACCAAGCAGGTTGTCAGCACCCACACTCCACCTCCCACACATACCAAGCACACAACACATAAACCCACATGCACAGAGGTACTCACTAGAAATATACCAAAAGAGCAAAGACCTCTCAAGTGCAAACCTTTTGCACACAATACAGTCCCAAAAGCACCCACTACACATAATAACACATGCATCAATTTCTCACCCTATAAGCCACTAATGCAAAACATATCTAAGCCAAATGTCTTGGTCATAGGTGACTCCAAAGTAAAACACACTAGGATAGACAAGAACAAGGTCATGGTCAGCTGCCTGTGTGGTGCCAGGATCTGCCAAATCATGCACACACTCAAGTCTCTAAACAGCAAGTACTGTTATGGCTCTGTCATAGTCTATGTTGGAGTGAATGACTTGAGACATACCTCCATGGACTATATGAAGAGAGACACGATGGAGCTTTCAGATTATGTGTCCCAGGCAGGTATGTCCCTAGCACTAAGCAGCATTCTTTCTTCACCCAGGATGATGCCACAATACAAACAAAAAAATGATTGACTTCAACAATTGGCTTAGCTTCTGGAGTCAGCCCAGAGGGATCCAGTATCTGACAGCCTGGGATGATATGGTTGACAGACCATGCTACTTTGCCAGAGATGGTCTTCTCCTGTCATGTCTAAGGTTTAGGTTGCTGGTAAAGGCCTCCCCATAGTGCCTTTTTCAGGCAATGTCATAAGAACAAAATTCCTGATTTAAAAATATCCTCCAGAAACAAACTTAGGGTTATGTTGCTTATAGCCAGGAGTCTAAATCAGAAACTGCACTCAGCTGAAGCATTTCTCACCCTCAAAAATGCTAATGTCTGCACAGTTACAGAGACATAGTTAAAGGCCTCAGAGAGTACCCCGGCCATGCAGGGCTATAATGCCTTCCACACATTCAGACCACAAAATGAATGTGAAAAAAACAAGGAAGGAGGAGTATTCATCTTCATTAAAGACAAATACATCTCTAGACTGGTTAAACAGTAAGACTCCCTAGAGTTATGCAAGTCCAACTAACTGTAGGAAAGAGCCCCCCCTATGTCATTGTTAGCTATATGTCCCCCAACATTAACCACAAAAAACATACAGCCTACCTGGACCTACTTGAGTCACTCTCGGTACAACCAAATACCCTGGTCATGGGTGACTTTAACTATCCATCCATTGACTGGATAACATATATGAGCACAGACACACTTGCCCAAAGGTTCCTGGACTTTGTTAATACAAATGCTCTGGAGCAGATAGTCAGCACACCCCATAAGGGGGTCTAACATCCTTGACATGGTGCTCACCCACATCAGGGATCACTGCACCACCCGATGTGTAGGGCCCTCCCTGGTAAAATCCAATCATAAATCAATCTCATTCAAAGTAACAATCACACTTGACCCACCCTTAGAATAAAAAACATTAAAAAAATTTCTCCAAAGCAAGCTATAGCCTACTGAGTGCTGGCATCAATAGTTTCAGACCCGCTGTCAACATTGACAGCGATGACCCCTATACTGAGGTGTACGCAAATGTCCTGTATAAACACCTATATAAATGTATACACTCACCCATACTAGAATGGATCAAATCAAGATCCTCATGAAAAAATAAGCTCCCTTGGTAGACATCCAGCATAAATAGGTTATACAATAAGAGAAAGAAACTGAAGTTAAAAATCAAGGGGGAACAGTCCCAGCAAAGAAGAACTCCCTCCAAAGCATAAAAAAGCAGATTAGACATCTTCTACAGTACCCTTATGCTAATTATGAAACTAAATTAGCAACCCTAGCTAAGGAAATCACAACGCATTCTTTATCTGTATCCATAGTCTAAAAGGGAAGGCCCAGCTTTGTGCCAAACTAGCTGGGGATGGTGCCACTTATACTGAACCTGAGGACATCACCAACTCCTAGAGGACAGATTTGGTGAAAACTTTACCCCCCTGTCCTCACCAATCATGCCCCATAACATACTGCCACCAGTACTCTGCCTTGTATCTCCAGAGAGCAGGTCATAGTCGCACTCTCCAAGGCCAAAAACACAGCCTCTATGGGACCAGACAGCATCCCAGGCTTCTTATTAAATGGTATAAACCATGAGTTAGTGAAACCGCTGAGCATGGTCTTCAGTCTCAGTCTAAACACTGGTTTTGTCCCAGCTGAGTGGAAAACAGCAACTGTAGTCCCCTTGCACAAAGGGGGTCCCTCAACCAACCCTGGGAACTATAGACTCATAAGCCTAACCAGCCTTATCTACAAGGCTATGGAGAGAATCATCATGGACCTTATCAACAAGGATATAGGGGACCTTCAAACTCTTGACTCAACCCAGTTTGGCTTCATTAAGGGCCGCTCTTGCCTGCTA